>NC_057805.1:401719173-401905547 GCF_018294505.1 Triticum aestivum
ATAGTTGTGAAGGAGACTAATAGTAGGAGAGCAAATTTTGATAGCTGTGATTTTATAATCGAAGACTGAGCTTCGAATCAGGGGTCACATAACCTTGTGAAATTTTCTTTCTTTTTGCCTCAGGGTCGCTACTTGTAGCTCCTTTCCCCACATGACCCCCTATGTATCTCTTTGAATATTGTTTCATATTAACAAAGTGTGAAATCCCTAAAAAAAGCTAGTTGTGTTTGTGTGCGAGTCAGACCTGTAGCGAACCTGGTATTCTACTTTTTGTTCTTAAAATAGTGGAATAATATTTGGTAACATTTTTATGGAAAAGATGACTTTTTTAATCAAAACATGATATTTTTCTTAAAAAGTATGATAATTTTTTGGAAAAATAAAGCATTATTTAAAAGTATAACATGGACATCTTTTTAAACATTCATTTTTTTAAAAAGAGAACAATTTTTGAAATCCTGAATTTTTAAAATCGTGAAGAAGTTTTCAAATCTCAAACATCTTTTTGATAACGTGAACTTCTTTTTAAAAAGAATAAAATGTTCAAAAAGAGAAGGAAAACGGAAGAAAAGAAATGAGAATAAGTCGGTCTGAAACCTTCTATAAGGGCATCTCCAACGGCAACCCACAAAAAACCTCCTGCGTTCGTTTGTGGACACGGATGCGGGAGGCAGTCACCCAACGCTAGCCGCATACATTTTCACAACAGCTCAAGCTAACCAGACGAAATTCGTGCAAACCGGACGGTTTTCATTATTGTTCGGATATGATTTACATAACAGGACGACATTTCGACCATTTAACAAAAAAACCTAAACCCTATTCTGGACGACCACCTCGTAAGCGTGGCCGCCCAGCCCTGCCGCACCGCCGTCTCCGTCGGTGCCATAGTCGTCGTCGTCGTGCTCCCTCCAGCGGCGGAACGGCGCCGGAGGGCCGCAACAACGTTGACCGGCGGCTGCCTCCCGCTCGCATAGGAGCTGCTCCGCCTCTTACTACGTTGTGTGGAAGGCAGCCCGACCACTGCCGACGTGGCCTGTGAAGCCCTGGCTGCGGCCTTGCCAGAACGGCATTCGTGAAGCAGTCGCTGAGCGACCCCTCCTCGTCGATCTTGGCGAGCTCGACGTCAAGGTGGCGGTGGCGCTTGGTGGCCGTCTGGGCGGTGGTGACGGACCGGTCGAGCGACCACGCGACGGCGAGGTCGGGGTCGTTGCGGACCCAGTCTGGCGCCATGTCGCTCTTGGCGAACGCGGATCGGCACTGGCATTGCGCCGGTCGTACTGCTCCTGCTGCCGAGCCGTGCGCTCCGCCTCAGAGACGACGGACCTCAAGCCCTAGGGACCGCCGAGGTAGTGGAGGAGGCAGCCGCACTCCTTGATTGCGGGCGGCATCTCCTCCTTGACGACGAGGCAGTGGCGGGGTGACAGGGAGAACGGCGCGTCGATGCGGCCGTAGCAGCTGCGCGGCGGGGACACATGCTAGTCCTTGACGCGGCGTCCGATCTAGACGCCGCAGTGGTGCGGGGCGAGGCCGGCTCCTCCTTGATGTGGCGTCCATATCGGATGTCGCAATTCTGCCGGGGCGAGCCCGGCTCCTCCTTCACTTGTAGGAGTGTGGACGCCTGCCCGGTCTTGACGCATTGGTGCGGCTTGGAGGCCGGCTCCTCCTTCACGTGCACTAGCGACCGCTCCGTCATTAGCTGAAGGAAATATGCCCTAGAGGCAATAATAAAAATTTTATTTATATTTCCTTATATCATGATAAATGTTTATTATTCATGCTAGAATTGTATTAACCGAAAACTTAGTACATGTGTGAATATATAGACAAACAGAGTGTCACTAGTATGCCTCTACTTGACTAGCTCGTTAATCAAAGATGGTTAAGTTTCCTAGCCATGGACAAGAGTTGTCATTTGATGAACGGGATCACATCATTAGAGAATGATGTGATTGACTTGACCCATCCGTTAGCTTAGCACGATGATCGTTTAGTTTGTTGCTATTGCTTTCTTCATAACTTATACATGTTCCTATGACTATGAGATTATGCAACTCCCGAATACCGGAGGAACACTTAGTGTGCTATCAAATGTCACAACGTAACTGGGTGATTATAAAGATGCTCTACAGGTGTCTGCGATGGTGTTTGTTGAGTTGGCATAGATCGAGATTAGGATTTGTCACTCCGATTGTCAGAGAGGTATCTCTGGGCCCTCTCGGTAATGCACATCACTATAAGCCTTGCAAGCAATGTGACTAATGAGTTAGTTGCGAGATGATGCATTACAGAATGAGTAAAGAGACTTCCCGGTAACGAGGTTGAACTAGGTATTGAGATACCGACGATCGAATCTCGGGCAAGTAACATACCGATGACAAAGGGAACAACGTAAGTTGTTATGCAGTTTGACCAATAAAGATCTTCGTAGAATATGTAGGAACCAATATGAGCATCCAGGTTCCGCTATTGGTTATTGACCGGAAGTGAGTCTCGGTCATGTCTACATAGTTCTCGAACCCGTAGGGTCCGCATGCTTAACGTTTGGTGACGATCGGTATTATGAGTTTATGTGTTTTGATGTACCGAAGGTAGTTCGGAGTCCCAGATATGATCACGGACATGACGAGGAGTCTCTAAATGGTCGAGGCATAAAGATTGATATACTGGAAGGCTATGTTTGGACATCGGAATGGTTCCGGGTGAGTTCGGGCATTTACCGGAGTACCGGGGGGTTACTGGAACCCCCCGGGGAGTCATTGGGCCTTAATGGGCCTTACTGGGAGAGAGGAGGAGGAGGCCAAGGTGGGCGACCCCCAAGCCCAATCCGAATTGGGAGGGGGGCCGGCCCCCCTTTCATTCTCTCCCTCTCCCTCTTCCTTCTTCTCCTACTCCAACTAGGGAAGGGGGGAATCCTATTCCCACCGGGAGTAGGACTCCCCCTTGGGTGCGCCAAAGAGAGGGCCGGCCCTCCCCTCCTCCACTCCTTTATATACGGGGTGATGTCTACTACGCAACCTTCTTCTTGTAGACGTTGTTGGGCCTCCAAGTGCAGAGATTTGTAGGACAGTAGCAAATTTCCCTCAAGTGGATGACCTAAGGTTTATCAATCCGTGGGAGGCGTAGGATGAAGATGGTCTCTCTCAAGCAACCCTGCAACCAAATAACAAAGAGTCTCTTGTGTCCCCAACACACCCAATACAATGGTAAATTGTATAGGTGCACTAGTTCGGCGAAGAGATGGTGATACAAGTGCAATATGGATGATAGATATGGGTATTTGTAATCTGAAAATATAAAAAAGCAAGGTAACAAGTGGTAAAAGTGAGCGTAAACGGTATTGCAATGCTAGGAAACAAGGCCTAGGGTTCATACTTTCACTAGTGCAAGTTCTCTCAACAATAATAACATAACTGGATCATATAACTATCCCTCAACATGCAACAAAGAGTCACTCCAAAGTCACTAATAGCGGAGAACAAACGAAGAGATTATGGTAGGGTACGAAACCACCTCAAAGTTATTCTTTCTGCTCGATCTATTCAAGAGTCCGTAGTAAAATAACACGAAGCTATTCTTTCCGTTCAATCTATCATAGAGTTCGTACTAGAATAACACCTTAAGACACAAATCAACCAAAACCCTAATGTCACCTAGATACTCTAATGTCACCTCAAGTATCCGCGGGCATGATTATACGATATGCATCACACAATCTCAGATTCATCTATTCAAACCAACACAAAGAACTTGAAAGAGTGCCCCAAAGTTTCTACCGGAGAGTCAAGACGAAAACGTATGCCAACCCTTATGCATAGATTCCCAAGGTCACGGAACCCGCAAGTTGATCACCAAAACAGACATCAAGTGAATCAATAGAATACCCCATTGTCACCACGGGTATCCCACGCAAGACATACATCAAGTGTTCTCAAATCCTTAAAGACTCAATCCGATAAGATAACTTCAAAGGGAAAACTCAATCCATTACAAGAGAATAGAGGGGGAGAAACATCATAAGATCCAACTATAATAGCAAAGCTCGCGATACATCAAGATCGTACCACCTCAAGAACACGAGAGAGAGAGAGAGAGATCAAACACATAGCTACTGGTACATACCCTCAGCCCCGAGGGTGAACTACTCCCTCCTCGTCATGGAGAGCGCCGGGATGATGAAGATGGCCACCGGTGAGGGATCCCCCCTCCGGCAGGGTGCCGGAACAGGGTCCCGATTGGTTTTTGGTGGCTACAGAGGCTTGCGGCGGCGGAACTCCCGGTCTATTCTGTTTTTTGAAGGTTTTAGGGTATATGGGAATATATAGGAGAAAGAAGTCGGTAAGGGGAGCCATGAGGGGCCCATGAGGGTGGAGGGCGCGCCCAGGGGGGTGGGCGTGCCCCTGCCTCGTGCTCTCCTCGTTGATCCCCTGACGTGCACTCCAAGTCTCCTGTATTGCTTTCTTTCCAAAAATAACTTTTCCGAAGGTTTCATTCCGTTTGGACTCAGTTTGATATTCCTTTTCTGCGAAACACTGAAACAATGGAAAAACAAAAACTGGCACTAGGCTCTGGGTCAATAGGTTAGTCCCCAAAAGTAATATAAAAGTGCATAGTAAAGCCCATAAAACATCCAAGATGGATAATATAATAGCATGAATACTTCATAAATTATAGATACGTTGGAGACGTATCACAGGGGAGGGGGGAACCCCATAGACACACAAGTTGATTGTTTAGCCGTGTGTGGTGCCCCCCTCCACAGATTTCTACCTCGGTCATATCGTTGCAGTGCTTAGCCGAAGCCCTGCGCCGGTAGCTTCATCATCACCGTCACCATGCCATCGTGCTGACAAGACTCTCCCTCGACCTCAGCTGGATCTAGAGTTCGTGGGACGTCACCGAGCTGAACGTGTGCAAATCGCGGAGGTGCCGTAGCTTCGGTGCTAGGATCGGTCGGATCATGAAGACGTACGACTAGATCAACCGTGTTGTCATAACGCTTCCGCTTACGGTCTACGAGGGTACGTGGACAACACTCTCCCCTCTCGTTGCTATGCATCACCTCGATGGATCTAGCGTGTGCGTATGATTTTTTTTTTTGAAATTACTGCGTTCCCCAATGGTGGCATCCGAGCCAGGTCTATACGTAGATGTTATATGCACGAGTAGAACACAAAGAGTTGTGGGCGATAATAGTCATACTGCTTACCAGCATGTCATATTTTGATTCAGCGGTATTGTTGGATGAAGTGGCTCAGATCGACATTATGCGTACGCTTACGTGTAACTGGTTCTAGCGACGTGCTTCGCACACAGGTAGCTAGTGTTGGGGAACGCAGTAATTTCAAAAAAATTCCTACGCACACGCAAGTCCATCTAGCTGATGCATAGCAACGCGAGGGGAGAGTGATGTCCACGTACCCTCGTAGACCGAAAGCGGAAGCGTTATGACAACGTGGTTGATGTAGTCGTACGTCCTCACGATCCGACCGATCCTAACACCGAAAGTACGGCACCTCCGCGATCTGCACACGTTCAGCTCAGTGACGTCCCACGAACTCTAGATCTAGCTAAGGTCGAGGGAGAGTTTTGTCAGCACGATGGCGTGATGACGGTGGTGATGAAGTTACCGACACAGGGCTTCTCCTAAGCACTACAACGATATAACCGAGGTGGAAATCTGTGGAGGGGGGCAGCGCACACGGCTAAACAATCAACTTGTGTGTCTTGGGGTGCCCCCTGCCCCCGTATATAAAGGAGCAAGGGGGAGGCCGGACGGCCCTCCTTGGTGCGCCCCCAAGAGGGGAATCCTACTAGGACTCAAAGTCCTAGTAGGTTTCCACCAAAAGGGAGAGATGGGGAAGGAAGGAGAGGGAGAGGGAGAAGGAAAGGGGGGCGCAACCCCCCTTCCCAGTCCAATTCGGACTCAAGGGGGAGGGGGTGCGCGGCCTGCCCTGGCCGCCCCTCTTTCTCTCCACTAAGGCCCATCGAGGCCCATTAGTTCCCCCGGGGGTTCCGATAACCCTCCGGCACTCCGCTTTTATCCGGAACTTCTCCGGAACACTTCCGGTGTCCGAATATAGTCGTCCAATATATCAATCTTTATGTCTCGACCATTTCGAGACTCCTCGTCATGTCCGTGATCATATCCGGGACTCCGAACAACCTTCGGTACACCAAAACACATAAACCCATAATACCGATCGTCATCGAACGTTAAGCGTGCGGACCCTACGGCTTCGAGAACTACGTAGACATGACCGAGACTCATCTCCGGTCAATAACCAACAGCGGAACCTGGATGCGCATATTGGTTCCTACATATTCTACGAAGATCTTTATCGGTCAAACCGCATAACAACATACATTCTTTCTTTTGTCATCGGTATGTTACTTGCCCGAGATTCGATCGTCGGTATCTCAATACCTAGTTCAATCACGTTACCGGCAAGTCTCTTTACTCGTTCCGTAATGCATCATCTCGTAACTAACTCATTAGTCACATTGCTTGCAAGGCTTATAGGTGATGTGCATTACCGAGAGGGCCCAGAGATACCTCTCTGACAATCGGAGTGACAAATCCTAATCTCGATCTATGCCAACTCAACAAACACCATCGGAGACACCTGTAGAGCATCTTTATAATCACCCAGTTACGTTGTGATGTTTGATAGCACACTAAGTGTTCCTCCGATATTCGGGAGTTGCATAATCTCATAGTCATAGGAACATGTATAAGTCATGAAGAAAGCAATAGCAACAAACTAAACGATCAAGTGCTAAGATTACGGAATGGGTCTAGTCAATCACATCACTCAATAATGATGTGATCCCGTTAATCAAATGACTACTCATGTCTATGGCCAGGAAACTTAACCATCTTTGATTCAACGAGCTAGTCAAGTAGAGGCATACTAGTGACACTCTGTTTGTCTATGTATTCACACATGTACTAAGTTTCCGGTTAATACAATTCTAGCATGAATAGTAAACATTTATCATGATATAAGGAAATATAAATCAGAACTTTATTATTGCCTCTAGGGCATATTGAAGGAAATATGCCCTAGAGGCAATAATAAAGTTATTATTTATTTTCTCATATCATGATAAATGTTTATTATTCATGCTAGAGTTGTATTAACCGGAAACATAATACATGTGTGAATACATAGACAAACAGAGTGTCACTAGTATGCCTCTACTTGACTAGCTCGTTAATCGAAGATGGTTGAGTTTCCTAGCCATGGACATGAGTTGTCATTTGATTAACGGGAGCACATCATTAGGATAATGATGTGATTGACTTGACCCATTCTGTTAGCTTAGCACTTGATTGTTTAGTATGTTGCTATTGATTTCTTCATGACTTAAACATGTTCCTATGACTATGAGATTATGCAACTCACGTTTACCGGAGGAACACTTTGTGTGCTACCAAACGTCACAACGTAACTGGGTGATTATAAAGGTGCTCTACAGGTGTCTCCGAAGGTACTTGTTGAGTTGGCGTATTTCGAGATTAGGATTTGTCACTCCGATTGTCGGAGAGGTATCTCTGGGCCCTCTCGGTAATGCACATCACTATAAGCCTTGCAAACAATGTGACTAATGAGTTAGTTGGGGGATGATGCATTACAGAACGAGTAAAGAGACTTGCCGGTAACGAGATTGAACTAGGTATTAAGATACCGACGATCGAATCTCGAGCAAGTAACATACCGATGAGAAAGGGAACAACGTATGTTGTTATGCGGTTTGACCGATAAAGGTCTTCGTAGAATATGTGGGAACCAATATGAGCATCTAGGTTCCGCTATTGGTTATTGACCAGAGACGTCTCTCGGTCATGTCTACATAGTTCTCGAACCCGTAGGGTCCGCACGCTTAAAGTTCGATGACGATCGGTTTTATGAGTTTATGTGATTTGATGTACCGAAGGTAGTTCGGAGTCCCGGATGAGACCGGGGACATGACGAGGAGTCTCGAAATGGTCGAGACATAAAGATCAATATATTGGACGACTATATTCGGACATCGAAAAGGTTCCGAGTGATTCGGGTATTTTTCGGAGTACCGGGGAGTTACGGGAATACGGGGAAGGAGTATTGGGCCTTAATGGGCCTTAGTGGGAAAGGAGAGGCAGCAGCTAGGAGGTGGCGCGCGCCCCTCCCAAGCCCAGTCTGAATTGGACAAGGGGTTTGGGGCGCGGCCCCCCTCTCTCTTCCTTCTCCCCTCCCCTCCTTTCCCCCCTTCTCCTAGTTGGACTAGGAAAGGAGGAAACCTACTCCTACTAGGAGTAGGAATCCTACTCCCTTGGCGCGCCCCTCCTAGGGCCGGCCTCCTCCTCCCTTGCTCCTTTATATACGGGGGCAGGGGCCACCCCACGACAAACAAATTGATCTGTTGATCTCTCCCAGCCATGTGCTGTGCCCCCTCCACTATATTCCACCTCGATCATCTCGTTGCGGTGCTTAGGCGAAGCCCTGCATCGGTAGCATCATCATCACCGTCATCACGCCGTCGTGCTGACGGAACTCTCCCTCGAAGCTCCGCCGGATCGGAGTTCATGGGACGTCATCGAGCTGAACGTGTGCTGAACTCGGAGGTGCCGTGCGCTCGGTACTTGGATCGGTCGGATCGTGAAGACGTACGACTACATCAACCGCGTTGTGCTAATGCTTCCGCTTTCGGTCTACGAGGGTATGTGGACAACACTCTCCCCTCTCGTTGCTATACATCACCATGATCCTGCGTGTGCGTAGGAAATTTTTGAAATTACTACGTTCCCCAACAGTGGTATCAGAGCCTGGTTTTATGCGTAGATGTTATATGCATGAGTAGAACACAAGTGAGTTATGGGCGAGACAAGTCATACTGCTTACCAGCATGTCATACTTTGGTTCGGCGGTATTGTTGGATGAAGCGGCCCGGACCGATATTACGTGTACGCTTACGCGAGACTGGTTCTACCAACGTGCTTTGCACATAGGTGGCTGGCGGGTGTCAGTTTCTCCAACTTTAGTTGAACCGAGTGTGGCTATGCCCGGTCCTTGAGAAGGTTAAAACAGCACTAACTTGATGAACTATCGTTGTGGTTTTCATGCGTAGGTAAGAACGGTTCTTGCTCAACCCGTAGCAGCCACGTAAAACTTGCAACAACAAAGTAGAAGACGTCTAACTTGTTTTTGCAGGGCATGTTGTGATGTGATATGGTCAAGGCATGATGCTATATTTTATTGTATGAGATAATCATGTTTTGTAACCGAGTTATCGGCAACTGGCAGGAGCCATATGGTTGTCGCTTTATTGTATGCAATGAAATCGCCCTGTAATTGCTTTACTTTATCACTAAGCGGTAGCGATAGTCGTAGAAGCAATAGTTGGCGAGACGACAATGATGCTACGATGGAGATCAAGGTGTCGTGCCGGTGACGATGGTGATCATGACGGTGCTTCGAAGATGGAGATCACAAGCACAAGATGATGATGGCCATATCACATCACTTATATTGATTGCATGTGATGTTTATCCTTTATTCATCTTATTTTGCTTTGATTGACGGTAGCATTATAAGATGATCTCTCACTAAATTTCAAGATAAAAGTGTTCTACCTAAGTATGCACCATTGCCAAAGTTCGTCGTGCCGAGACACCATGTGATGATCGGGTGTCATAAGCTCTACGTTCATCTACAACGGGTGCAAGCCAGTTTTGCACACGCAGAATACTCGGGTTAAACTTGACGAGCCTAGCATATGCAGATATGGCCTCGGAACACTGGAGACCGAAAGGTCGAGCGTGAATCATATAGTAGATATGATCAACATAGTGATGTTCAGCATTGAAAACTACTCCACCTCACGTGATGATCGGACATGGTTTAGTTGATATGGATCACGTGATCACTTAGATGATTAGAGGGATGTCTATCGAAGTGGGGGTTCTTCTGTAGAATGATTAATTGAACTTTAATTTATCATGAACTTAGTCCTGATCGTATTTGCATAACTATGTTGTAGATCAATAGCTCGCGTTGTTGCTCCCCGTTTACTATTATTTTGATATGTTCCTAGAGAAAAATATGTTGAAAGATGATAGTAGCAATGATGCGGACTTGGTCCGTTATCTGAGGTTTATCCTCATTGCTGCACATAAGAATTATGTCCTTGATGCACCGCTAGGTGACACAACTATTGTAGGAGCAGATGCAGACGTTTTGAACAAGGGGTTTGGGGCGCGGCCCCCCTCTCCCTTCCTTCTCCCCTCCCCTCCTTTCCCCCCTTCTCCTAGTTGGACTAGGAAAGGAGGAAACCTACTCCTACTAGGAGTAGGAATCCTACTCCCTTGGCGCGCCCCTCCTAGGGCCGGCCTCCTCCTCCCTTGCTCCTTTATATACGGGGGCAGGGGCACCCCAAGACACACAAGTTGATCTGTTGATCTCTCCCAGCCGTGTGCGGTGCCCCCTCCACCATATTCCACCTTGATCATATAAAAAATAGCAGTGCTTAGGCGAAGCCCTGGGTCGGTAGCATCATCAGCACCATCATCACGCCGTCGTGCTGACGGAACTCTCCCTCAAAGCTCTGCTAGATCGGAGTTCGTGGGACGTCATCGAGCTGAACGTGTGCTGAACTCGGAGGTGCCGTGCGTTCGGTACTTGGATCGGTCGGACCGTGAAGACATACGAATACATCAACCGTGTTTTGCTAATGCTTCCGCTTTCGGTCTACGAGGGTACGTGGACAACACTCTCCCCTCTCGTTGCTATGCATCACCATGAGCCTGCGTGTGCGTAGGAAATTTTTGAAATTACTACGTTCCCCAACACATATATCCTTCAGTCTCCCACTTGCACTAGAGTCAATAATCTAGATTACATTGTAATGATTCTAAAACCCATGGAGTCTTGGTGCCGATCATGTTTTGCTCGTGAGACAGGCTTAGTCAACGGGTCTGCAACATTCAGATCCGTATGTATCTTGCAAATCTCTATGTCTCCCTCCTTGACTTGATCGTGGATGGAATTGAAGCATCTCTTGTGAAATCTGGATTCCTTTGCCAAGGAAATTGCACCAGTATTGTCACAAAATATTTTCATTGGACCCGATGCACTAGGTATGACACCTAGATCGGATATGAACTCCTTCATTTGCTGCTTCCGAAGCAGCTATGTACTCCGCTTCACACGTAGATCCCGCCACGACGCTTTGTTTAGAACTGCAGCAACTTACAGCTCCACCGTTCAATATAAATACGTATCCGGTTTGTGACTTAGAGTCATCCAGATCAGTGTCAAAGCTTGCATCGACGTAACCATTTACGACGAGCTCTTTGTCACCTCCATAAATGAGAAAAATGTCCTTAGTCCTTTTCAGGTACTTCAGGATGTTCTTGACCGATGTCCAGTGATCCACTCCTGGATTACTTTGGTACCTCCCTGCTAAACTAATAGCAAGGCACACATCAGGTCTGGTACAGAGCATTGCATACATGATAGAACCTACGACTGAAGCATAGGGAATGACTTTCATTTTCTCTCTATCTTCTGCAGTGGTCGGGCATTGAGTCTGACTCAACTTCACACCTTGTAACACAGGCAAGAACCCTTTCTTTGCTTGATCCATTTTGAACTTCTTCAAAACTTTATCAAGGTATGTGCTTTGTGAAAGTCCAATTAAGCGTCTTGATCTATCTCTATAGATCTTGATGCCCTATTTATAAGCAGCTTCACCGAGGTATTTCATTGAAAAACTCTTATTCAAGTATCCTTTTATGCTATCCAGATATTCTATATCATTTCCAATGAACAATATGTCATCCACATATAATATTAGAAATGCTACAGAGCTCCCACTCACTTTCTTGTAAATACATGCTTCTCCAAAAGTCTGTATAAAACCATATGCTTTGATCACACTATCAAAATGTTTATTCCAACTCCGAGATGCTTGCACCAGTCCATAAATGGATTGCTGGGGCTTGCACACTTTGTTAGCATCCTTTTGATTGATAAAACCTGCGCGTTGCATCATATACAACTCTTCTTCCAGAAATCCATTCAGGAATGCAGTCTTTACACCCATTTGCCAAATTTCATAATCATAAAATGCAGCAACTGCTGACATGATTCGGACGGACTTAAGCATCGCTACGGGTGAGAAGGTCTCATCGTAGTCAACTCCTTCAACTTGTCGAAAACCTTTCCCAACAAGTCAAGCTTTGTAGATAGTAACATTACTGTCAGTGTCAGTCTTCTTCTTGAAGATCCATTTATTCTCTATGGCTTGCCGATCATCGGGCAAGTCAACCAAAGTCCACGCTTTGTTCTCATACATGGATCCCATCTCAGATTTCATGGCCTCAAGCCATTTCGCGGAACCTGGGCTCATCATCGCTTCCTCATAGTTCGTATGTTCGTCATGGTCAAGTAACATGACCTCCAGAACCGGATTACCATACCAGTCTGGTGTGGCTCTTACTCTGTTTGACCTATGAGGTTCAGTAGTAACTTGATCTGAAGTTACTTCATCATCATCATTAGCTTCCTCACTAATTGGTGTAGTAGTCAAAAGAACTGATTTCTATGATGAACTACTTTCTAATAAGGGAGCAGGTACAGTTACATCATCAAGTTCTACTTTCCTCCCACTCACTTCTTTCGATACAAACTCCTTCTATAGAAAGGATCCATTCTTAGCAACGAATGTCTTGCCTTCGGATCTGTGATAGAAGGTGTACCCAATAGTCTCCTTTGGGTATCCTATGAAGACACATTTCTCCGATTTGGGTTCGAGCTTATCAGGTTGAAGTTTTTTCACATAAGTATTGCAGCCCCCAACTTTAAGAAATGACAATTTGGGTTTCTTGCCGAACCACAATTCATAAGGTGTCGTCTCAACGGATTTAAATGGTTCCCTATTTAACGTGAATGCAGCCGTCTCTAAAGCATAACCCCAAAACGATAGCGGTAAATCAGTAAGAGACATCATAGATCGCACCATATCTAATACAGTGCGGTTACGATGTTCGGACACACCATTACGCTGTGGTGTTCCCGGTGGCATGAGTTGCGAAACTATTCCACATTTTTTCAAATGAAGACCAAACTCGTAACTCAAATATTCTCCTCCACGATCAGATCGTAGAAACTTTATTTTCTTGTTGCGATGATTTTCCACTTCACTCTGAAATTCTTTGAACTTTTCAAATGTTTCAGAGTTATGTTTCATCAAGTAGATATACCCATATCTGCTCAAATCATCTGTGAAAGTCAGAAAATAATGATACCCGCCGCGAGCCTCAATATTCATCAGACCACATACATCAATATGTATGATTTCCAATAAATCTGTTGCTCGCTCCATTGTTCCGGAGAACGGAGTTTTAGTCATCTTGCCCATGAGGCATGGTTCGCAGTACCAAGTGATTCATAATCAAGTGATTCCAAAAGTCCATCAGAATGGAGTTTCTTCATGCGCTTTACACCAATATGACCCAAACGGCAGTGCCACAAATAAGTTGCACTACCATTATCAACTCTGCATCTTTTGGCTTCAACATTCCAAATGTGTATTACTACTATTGAGATTCAACACAAATAGACCACTCTTCAAGGGTGCATGACCATAAAAGATATTACTCATATAAATAGAACAACCATTATTCTCAGATTTAAATGAATAACCGTCTCGCATCAAACAAGATCCAGATATAATGTTCATGCTTAACGCTGGCACCAAATAACAATTATTCAGGTCTAAAACTAATCCCGAAGGTAGATGTAAAGGTAGCGTGCCGACGGCGATAACATCGACTTTGGAACCATTTCCCACGCGCATCGTCACCTCGTCCTTAGCCAATCTTCGCTTAATCCATAGTCCCTGTTTTGAGTTGTAAATATTAGCCACAGAACCAGTATCAAATACTCAGGCACTACTGCGAGCATTAGTAAGGTACACATCAATAACATGTATATCACATATACCTTTGTTCACCTTGCCATCCTTCTTATCCGCCAAATACTTGGAACAGTTCCGCTTCCAGAGACCAGTCCCTTTGCAGTAGAAGCACTCAGTCTCAGGCTTAGGTCTAGACTTGGGCTTCTTCACTTGAGCAGCAACTTGCTTGCCTTTTTCTTGAAGTTCCCCTTCTTCCCTTTACCCTTTTTCTTGAAACTGGTGGTCTTGTTGACCATCAACACTTGATGCTCCTTCTTGATTTCTACCTCCGCAACCTTTAGCATTGCGAAGAGCTCGGGAATCGTCTTAGCCATCCCGTGCATGTTATAGTTCATCACGTCGCTTTTGTAGCTTGGTGGTTGTGATTGAAGAACTTTGTCAATGACACTATCAACTGGAAGATTAACTCCCAGCTGAGTCAAGTGATTATGATACCTAGACATTTTGAGTATATGCTCACTGACAGAACTATTCTCCTCCATTTTGCAGCTATAGAACTTATTGGAGACTTCATATCTCTCAATCCGGGCATTTTCTTGAAATATTAACTTCAACTCCTGGAACATCTCATATGCTCCATGACGTTCAAAACATTGTCGAAGTCCTGGTTCTAAGCCGTAAAGCATGGCACACTGAACTATCGAGTAGGCATCAACTTTGCTCTGCCAGACGTTCATAACATCTGGCGTTGCTCCTGCAGCGGTTTTGTCACCTAGCAGTGCTTCCAGGACGTAATTCTTCTGTGCAGCAATGAGGATAATCCTTGATACGTCCATTTGGCATCATGCTTTTATGTTGATATTTATTGCATTATGGGCTGTTATTACACGTTATGTCACGATACTTATGCCCATTCTCTCTTATTTTACATAGTTTACATAAAGAGGGAGAATGCCGGCAGCTGGAATTCTGGGCTGGAAAAGCAGCAAATATTAGAGACCTATTCTGCACAGCTCCAAAAGTCTTGAAACTTCATGGAAGTCATTTTTGGAATTAATAAAAAATACTGAGCGAAGAAACTACCAGAGGGGGGCCACACCCTGGCCATGAGGGTGGGAGGCGCGCCCTACCCCCCTGGGCGCGCCCCCCTGGTGGCCCTCCGGTGCCCATCTTCTGCTATATGAAGTCTTCCGTCCGAGAAAAAAAATCATAAACAAGCTTTCGGGAAGAAACTCCGCCGCCACGAGGTGGAACCTTGGCGGAACCAATCTAGGGCTCCGGCAGAGCTGTTCTGCCGGGGAAACTTCCCTCCGGGAGGGGGAAATCATCGCCATCGTCATCACCAATGCTCCTCTCATCGGGAGGGGGCCAATCTCCATCAACATCTTCACCAACACCATCTCCTCTCAAACCCTAGTTCATCTCTTGTATCCAATCTTTGTCCCAAAGCCTCAGATTGGTACCTGTGGGTTGCTAGTAGTGTTGATTACTCCTTGTAGTTGATGCTAGTTGGTTTATTTGGTGGAAGATCATATGTTCAGATCCATTATGCATATTAATACCCCTCTGATTATGAACATGAATATGATTTTTGAGTAGTTACGTTTGTTCCTGAGGACATGGGATAAGTCTTGCTATTAGTAGTCATGTGAATTTCGTATCCGTTCGATATTTTGATGAGATGTATGTTGTCTCTCCTCTAGTGGTGTTATGTGAACGTCGACTACATGACACTTCACCATTATTTGGGCCTATAGGAAGGCATTGGGAAGTAATAAGTAGATGATGGGTTGCTAGTGTGACAGAAGCTTAAACCCTAGTTTATGCGTTGCTTCGTAAGGGGCTGATTTGGATCCATATGTTTCATGCTATGGTTAGGTTTACCTTAATACCTCTCTTGTAGTTGCGAATGCTTGCAATAGGAGTTAATCATAAGTGGTATGCTTGTCCAAGTAAGGACAGCACCCAAGCACCGGTCCACCCACATATCAAATTATCAAAGTACCGAACGCGAATCATATGAGCGTAATGAAAACTAGCTTGACGATAATTCCCATGTGTCCTCGGGAGCGCTTTTCTCTATATAAGAGTTTGTCCAGGCTTGCCCTTTGCTACAAAAAGGATTGGGCATCTTGCTGCACTTTATTTACACTTGTTACTCGTTAGCCGTTACAAATTACTTTATCACAAAACTATCTGTTACCGATAATTTCAGTGCTGCAGAGAATACCTTGCTGAAAACCGCTTATCATTTCCTTCTGCTCCTCGTTGAGTTTGACACTCTTACTTATAGAAAGGACTACGATAGATACCCTATACTTGTGGGTCATCAAGACTATTTTCGGGCGCCGTTGCCGGGGAGTAAAGCGCCTTTGGTAGGTGGAATTTGGTAAGGAAATTTTTTTATAGTGTGCTGAAATTTACTGTCACTTGTTACTATGGAATGTAATCCTTTGAGGGGCTTGTTTGGGGTATCTTCACCCCGACCAGTAGAGCAAAGAGTTGCTCCTCAACCTACTGAACCTACTGAAAATGTTTACTTCAAAATTCCTTCGGGTATGATAGAGAAACTGCTAGCTAATCCTTTTGCATGAGATGGAACATTGCATCCCGATTTACACTTAATCTATGTGGATGAAGTTTGTGGATTATTTAAGCTTGCAGGTATGCCCGATGATGTTATCAAAAAGAAGGTCTTCCCTTTATCTTTGAAGGGAGATGCATTGACATGGTATAGGCTATGTGATGATATGGGATCATGGGACTACAAACGATTGAAACTGGAATTTCATCTGAAGTTTTATCCTATGCATCTTGTTCATCGTGATCGTAACTATATATATAATTTTTGGCCTCGCGAAGGAGAAAGCTTCGCTCAAGCTTGGGGGAGGCTTAAGTCAATGTTATATTCATGGCCCAATCATGAGCTCTCAAGAGAAATGATTATTCAAAATTTTATGCTCGGCTTTCTGACAACAATCGCTCCATGCTCGATACTTCTTGTACTGGTTCTTTTATGATGAAGACTATTGAATTTAAATGGGATTTATTGGAGAGAATTAAATGCAACTCTGAGGATTGGGATCTCGACGAAGGTAAGGAGTGAGATATAACACCTAAGTTCGATTGTGTTAAATCTTTTATGGATACCGATGTTTTCCGTAAATTTAGCACTAAATATGGACTTGACTCTGAGATAGTAGCTTCTTTTTGTGAATGTTTTGTTGCTCATGTTGATCCCCCTAAGGAGAAGTGGTTTAAATATCATCCTCCCATAGAAGTAAAAGTAGTTGAACCTATTAAAGTTGAAGAAAAGACTATCACTTATAATGATCCTATTGGTCCTACTGCTTATGTTGAGAAACCACCTTTCCCTGTTAGGATAAAGGATCATGCTAAAGCTTCAACTGTGGTTCGTAAAAGCAATATTAGAACTTATACACCCCCTGAGCAAGTTAAAGTTGAACCTAATATTGCTATGGTTAAAGATCTCTTGGCTGATAATATTGATGGGCATGTTATTTACTTCTGTGATGAGACTGCTAGAATTGCTAAGCCTGGTGCTAAAGATAAACATAGACATGTGGTAGGCATGCCTGTTATTTCTGTTAAAATAGGAGATCATTGTTATCATGGCTTGTGTGATATGGGTGCTAGTGCTAGTGCAATACCTATTTCCTTATACAAAGAAATTATGCATGATATTGCACCTGCTGAGATAGAAGATATAGACGTTACAATTAAACTTGCCAATAGAGATACTATTTCACCGATTGGGATTGTTAGAGATGTTGACGTCTTGTGTGGGAAAGTTAAATATCCTGCTGATTTTCTTGTTCTTGGTTCCCCACAAGATTGCTTTTGTCCCATTATATTTGGTAGACCCTTCTTGAACACTGTTAATGCTAAGATAGACTGCCAAAAGGATGTTGTTACTATTGGTTTGGATGATATGTCTCATGAGTTTAATTTTTCTAAATTTCGTAGACAACCCCGCGATGAGGAATTGTCTAGTAAAGGTGAAATTATTGGTCTTGCTTCTATTGCTGTGCCTCCTAATGATCCTTTAGAACAATATTTGCTAGACCATGAAAACAATATGTTTATGAATGAAATAAGGGAAATTGATGAAGTATTCTTTAACCAGGGACCTATTCTGAAACACAATTTACCTGTTGAAATCCTAGGGGATCCTCCTCCACCCAAGGGTGATCCCGTGTTTGAGCTTAAACCATTGCCTGATACTCTTAAATATGCTTATCTTGATGAAAAGAAGATATATCCTGTTATTATTAGTGCTAACCTTTCAGAGAAGGAGGAAGAAAAAGTATTGAAAACTCTGAAGAAGCACCGTGCTGCAATTGGATATACTCTTGATGATCTTAAGGGCATTAGTCCCACTCTATGTCAACACAAGATAAATTTGGAGAAAGATGCCAAACCGGTTATGGATCATCAACGACGGTTAAATCCTAAGATGAAAGAAATGGTAAGAAAGGAAATATTAAAGCTCCTTGAGGCAGGTATAATTTATCCCGTTGCTGATAGTCAGTGGGTAAGCCCTGTTCATTGTGTTCCTAAGAAGGGAGGTATTACTGTCGTTCCTAATGATAAAGATGAATTGATTCCGCAAAGAATTATTACAGGTTATAGGATGGTAATTGATTTCTGCAAATTAAATAAAGCTACTAAAAAGATCATTACCCCTTGCCATTCATTGATCAAATGCTAGAAAGATTATCCAAACACACACATTTTTGCTTTCTAGATGGTTATTCTGGTTTCTCTCAAATACCTGTGTCAGCTGATGATCAAGCAAAGACCACTTTTACTTGCCCTTTCAGTACCTTTGCTTATAGACGTATGCCTTTTGGCTTATGTAATGCACCTGCTACGTTTCAAAGATGCATGATGGCTATATTCTCTGATTTTTGTGAAAAGATTTGTGAGGTTTTCATGGATGATTTCTCCATTTATGGATCCTCTTTTGATGATTGCTTGAGCAACCTTGATCGAGTTTTGCAGAGATGCGTAGAAACTAACCTTGTCTTGAATTGGGAGAAATGCCACTTTATGGTTAACGAAGGAATTGTCTTGGGGCATAAAATTTCTGAAAGAGGTATTGAAGTTGATAAAGCTAAAGTTGATGCTATTGAAAAGATGCCGTGTCCCAAGGACATCAAAGGTATAAGAAGTTTCCTTGGTCACGCCAGTTTTTATAGGAGGTTCATTAAGGACTTCTCAAAAATTTCTCGGCCTCTGACTAATCTATTACAAAAAGATATACCTTTTGTCTTTGATGATGATTGTGTAGAAGCATTTGAAATACATAAGAAAGCATTGATTTCTGCACCTATTGTTCAACCACCTGATTGGAATTTACCTTTTGAAATTATGTGTGATGCTAGTGATTATGCTGTAGGTGCTGTTCAAGGACAAAGAGTTGATAAGAAATTAAATGTTATTCAATATGCTAGTAAAACTCTAGACAATGCTCAGAGAAATTATGCTACTACTGAAAAAGAATTCTTAGCAGTTGTATTTGCTTGTGATAAGTTCAGACCTTATATTGTTGATTCTAAAGTAACTATTCACACTGATCCTGCTGCTATTAAATATCTTATGGAAAAGAAAGATGCTAAACCTAGACTTATTAGATGGGTTCTCTTGCTACAAGAGTTTGATTTGCATATTATTGATAGAAAGGGAGCTGAGAACCCCGTTGCAGACAACTTGTCTAGGTTAGAGAATGTTCTTGATGACCCACTACCTATTGATGATAGCTTTTCTGATGAACAATTAGCTGTCATAAATACTTCTCGTACTGCTCCATGGTATGTTGATTATGCTAATTACATTGTTGCTAAATTTATACCACCTAGTTTCACATACCAGCAAAAGAAAAAGTTTTTCTATGATTTGAGACATTACTTTTGGGATGACCCACATCTTTATTAAGAAGGACTAGATGGTGTCATTAGACATTGTGTACCTAAGCATGAACAGGAACAGATCCTATGCAAGTGTCACTCCGAGGCTTATGGAGGACACCACGCTGGAGATAGAACTGCACATAAGGTATTGCAATCCGGTTTTTATTGGCCTACTCTCTTCAAGGATGCTCGTAAGTTTGTCTTATCTTGTGATGAATGTCAAAGGATTGGTAATATTAGTAGACGTCAGGAAATGCCTATGAATTATTCACTTATTATTGAACCATTTGATGTTTGGGGCTTTGATTATATGGGACCCTTTCCTTCCTCTAATGGGTATACACATATTTTAGTTGCTGTTGATTACGTTACTAAGTGGGTAGAAGCTATTCCAACTAGTAGTGCTGATCATAACACTTCTATTAAGATGCTTAAAGAAGTTATTTTTCCAAGGTTTGGAGTCCCTAGATATTTAATGATTTGATGGTGGTTCACATTTTATTCATGGTGCCTTTCGTAAAATGCTTGCTAAGTATGATGTTAATCATAGAATTGCATCTCCTTATCACCCACAGTCTAGTGGTCAAGTAGAATTGAGTAAGAGAGAGCTCAAATTAATTTTGCAAAAGACTGTTAATAGATCTAGAAAGAATTGGTCCAAGAAACTTGATGATGCATTATGGGCCTATAGAACTGCATATAAAAATCCTATGGGTATATCTCCGTATAAAATGGTTTATGTAAAAGCATGTCACTTACCTCTCGAACTAGAACATAAGGCATATTGGGCCATTAAAGAGCTCAATTATGATTTCAAACTTGCTGGTGAGAAGAGGTTATTTGACATTAGCTCACTTGATGAATGGAGAACCCAGGCTTATGAGAATGCCAAGTTGTTTAAAGAAAAAGTTAAAAGATGGCATGACAAAAGGATACAAAAGCGTGAGTTTAATGTAGGTGATTATGTGTTGCTATTCAACTCTCGTTTAAGATTTTTTGCAGGAAAACTTCTCTCTAAATGGGAAGGTTCTTACGTTATCGAGGAGGTCTATCGTTCCGGTGCCATAAAGATCAACAACTTCGAAGGCACAAATCCGAAGGTAGTGAATGGTCAAAGAATCAAACATTATATCTCAGGTAACCCTATAAATGTTGAAACTAATATTATTGAAACCGTAACCCCGGAGGAATACATAAGAGACACTTTCCAGAACGTTTTAGACTCCGAAAAGGAATAGGTATGTGGTACGGTAAGTAAACCGACTCCAAAACAGTTCTAATGGCAATTTTTCTCCGTTTTGGAATATTTAGAAAAATAGGAAAATAAGAAGCAGTCCGGGAAGGACACGAGGGTGGAAGGCGCGCCTTACCCCCTGGGCGCGTCCCCCTGCCTCGTGGCACCCCGTGCGCTCTCCGGACTCCGTTTTCTTGCACAATACTTCTTTTGGTTGGTAAAAATTCATTATATAATCTCCTGAAGGTTTTGACCACCGTATCACGCAAATATCCTCTGTTTTTGTTTCGAGTTGTTTCTGTAGCAGATTTGGAGCAATATGTCATCTCAGGATTCCGACGGAGAGAGCTATGTCTCACACCTCATTGCTGACCCAGAGACCTATGGGGATATATCTCCTTGTGGTCGAACTACGGACGAGGAGGAGGATGCTCATTTGATGAGGATCAATAATTCAAGTTCGGAGGAGGAGGATGTCCCTCTACCTCAACCTAGGGATATGCACGTGAAGTTCAAGAAATCTAGTCCCCCTAAGAGGGCTAAACTATCTAACAACCGATCTATTCCTTCTCGTTTTCGGCAGAAAAGCAAAGGAGATTTATGTGACAAGATCTTGAAGCTGGAATCGGAGGTCGATGATTTAAAGGAGGAAATTGCTCTTCTCAATTACAGTATGAAGAAGCTAAAGACACAACTGTCATCATCAACTACTCCATCATCACCTCCTCCGAAAAAGGAAAACTAAGTATCTGGTATGGGCACTCCCCTTGGCAACTGCCAAGCTTGGGGGAGGTGCCCCGGTATCGTATCACCATCACACTCCTATCTTTACCCTTTTTCTTAGTTCGATCCTTTTAGTAATATCTTGATCTAGTAGAATAAAGTTTTAGTATGATTTAGTTTTGAGTTTTGCTTTATGATCCCTCTATGTAATCGAGTCTGTGAGCTATATAATAAAGATTAGTGTTGAGTCAAGGGCTTGATTATTTTGCCATGATCTTGAGGGAATAAAAGAAAAGAGAAAGAATAAAAAAGAAATAAAGAGATCATATTGATCTTACAGAGAGTAATGACTTCACATAGAAAGAGTATGATGATTAAAAGTTGTTGAGAGTTGACAAACATAGTTTTGGTCATCGTTGCAATTAATAGGAAGTAATAAAGAAAGAGAGGTTTCACATATAAATATACTATCTTGGACATCTTTTATGATTGTGAGCACTCATTAAAATATGACATGCTAAAGAGTTGATGTTGGACAAGGAAGACAACGTAATGGGTTATGTTTTCTTATATCCGAAATAAAGTATATTGTCATGGATCATCCAACATGTTGAGCTTGCCTTTCTCCCTCATGCTAGCCAAATTCTTTGCACCAAGTAGAGATACTACTTGTGCTTCCAAATTCCCTTAAATCCAGTTTTGCCATGAGAGTCCATCATATCTACCTATGGATTGAGTAAGATCCTTCAAGTAAGTTGTCATCGGTCCATGCAATAAAAATTGCTCTCTAAATATGTATGACTTATTAGTGTGGAGGAAATAAGATTTATACGATCTTGTGATATGGAAGAAATAAAAGCGACGGACTACATAATAAAGGTCCATATCACAAGTGGCAATATAAAGTGACATTCTTTTTCATTAAGATTTCGTGCATCCAACCATGAAAGCGCATGACAACCTCTGCTTCCCTCTGCGAAGGGCCTATCTTTTACTTTTATCTCTTACCCTTATGCAAGAGTCATGGCGATCTTCACCTTTCCTTTTTACATTTTATCCTTTGGCAAGCACCTTGTGTTGGAAAGATCCTGATATATATATCCAATTGGATGTAAGTTAGTATGAACTATTATTGTTGACATTACCCTTGAGGTAAAAGGTTGGGAGGCGAAACTATAAGCCCCTATCTTTCTCTGTGTCCAATTAAAACTCCATAACCACAAGTATTGCGTGAGTGTTAGCAATTGTGAAAGACTAAATGATAGTTGAGTATGTGGACTTGCTGAAAAGCTCTTACATAGACTCTTTCCGATGTTATAATAAATTGCAATTGCTTCAATGACTGAGATTATAGTTTGCTGGTCTCAATGAAGTTTCTGATTCATACTTGACATTGTGAATAGATTATTACTTGAGCATAAGAAATCATATGATAATACCCATATATGTTGTTGTTATAAGAATGATCATGATGCCCTCATGTCCGTATTTTATTTTATCGACACCTCTACCTCTAAACATGTGGAAATATTTATCGTTATTGGCTTCCGCTTGAGGACAAGCGAGGTCTAAGCTTGGGGGAGTTGATACGCCCATTTTGCATCATGCTTTTATGTTGATATTTATTGCATTATGGGCTGTTATTACACGTTATGTCACGATACTTATGCCTATTCTCTCTTATTTTACAAGGTTTACATAAAGAGGGAGAATGCCGGCAGCTGGAATTCTGGGCTGGAAAAGGAGCAAATATTAGATACCTATTCTGCACAGCTCCAAAAGTCCTGAAACTTCACGGAAGTCATTTTTGGAATTAATAAAAAATACTGAGCGAAGAAACTACCAGAGGGGGGCCACACCCTGGCCACGAGGGTGGGAGGCGCGCCCTACCCCCTGGGTGCCCCCTGCCTCGTGGGCCCCCTGGTGGCCCTCCGGTGCCCATCTTTTTCTATATGAAGTCTTTCGTCCGAGAAAAAATCATAAGCAAGCTTTCGGGAAGAAACTCCGCCGCCACGAGGCGGAACCAATCTAGGGCTCCGGCAGAGCTGTTCTGGCAGGGAAACTTCCCTCCGGGAGGGGGAAATCATCGCCATCGTCATCACCAACGCTCTTATCATCGGGAGGGGGCCAATCTCCATCAACATCTTCACCAGCACCATCTCCTCTCAAACTCTAGTTCATCTCTTGTATCCAATTTTTGTCCCAAAGACTCAGATTGGTACCTGTGCGTTGCTAGTAGTGTTGATTACTCCTTGTAGTTGATGCTAGTTGGTTTATTTGGTGGAAGATCATATGTTCAGATCCATTATGCATATTAATACCCCTCTGATTATGAACATGAATATGATTTGTGAGTAGTTACGTTTGTTCCTGAGGACATGGGAGAAGTCTTGCTATTAGTAGTCATGTGAATTTGGTATTCGTTCGATATTTTGATGAGATGTATGTTGTCTCTCCTCTAGTGGTGTTATGTGAACGTCAACTACATGACACTTCACCATTATTTGGGCCTAGAAAAAGGCATTGGAAAGTAATAAGTAGATTATGGGTTGCTAGAGTGACAGAAGCTTAAACCCTAGTTTATGCGTTGCTTCATAAGGGGCTGATTTGGATCCATATGTTTCATGCTATGGTTAGGTTTACCTTAATACTTCTCTTGTAGTTGCGGATGCTTGCAATAGGAGTTAATCATAAGTGGGATGCTTGTCCAAGTAAGGACAACACCGAAGCACCGGTCCACCCACATATCAAATTATCAAAGTACCGAACGTGAATCATATGAGCGTGAAGAAAACTAGCTTGACGATAATTCCCATGTGTCCTCGGGAGCACTTTTCTCTATATAAGAGTTTGTCTAGGCTTGTCCTTTGCTACAAAAAGGATTGGGCCATCTTGCTGCACTTTATTTACACTTGTTACTTGTTACCCGTTACAAATTACTTTATCAAAAAACTATCTGTTACCGATAATTTCAGTGCTTGCAGAGAATACCTTGCTGAAAACCGCTTATCATTTCCTTCTGCTCCTCGTTGGGTTCGACTCTCTTACTTATTGAAAGGACTACAATAGACCCCCTATACTTGTGGGTCATCAATCCTCAAGTTACGGACCCAGTCCGTGTAGTTGCTACCATCATCTTTCAACTTAGCTTTCTCTAGGAACACATTAAAATTCAAAGGAACAGTAGCACGGGCCATTGATCTACAACAATATAGACATGCAAAATACTATCAAGTACTAAGTTCATTATAAATTAAAGTTCAATTAATCATATTACTTAAGAACTCCCACTTAGATAGACATCCCTCTAATCATCTAAGTGATCACGTGATCCAAATCAACTAAACCATGTCCGATCATCACGCGAGATGGAGTAGTTTTCAATGGTGAACATCACTATGTTGATCATATCTACTATATGATTCACGCTCGACCTTTCGGTCTCAGTGTTCCGAGGCCATATATGCATATGCTAGGATCGTCATGTTTAACCCGAGTATTCTGCGTGTGCAAAACTGGCTTGCACCCATTGTATGTGAACGTGGAGCTTATCACACCCGATCATCACGTGGTGTCTCCGCACAACGAACTTTCGCAACGGTGCATACTCAGGAGAACACTTGTACTTTGAAATTTAGTGAGAGATCATCTTATAATGCTACCGCCGAACTAAGCAAATTAAGATGCATAAAGGATAAACATCACATGCAATCAATATAAGTGATATGATATGGCCATCATCATCTTGTGCCTTTGATCTCCATCTTCAAAGCACCGTCATGATCACCATCGTCACCGGCGGGACACCTTGATCTCCATCGTAGCATCGTTGTCGTCTCGCCCACTATTGCTTCTACGACTATCGCTACCGCTTAGTGATAAAGTAAAAACAATTACAGGGCGATTGCATTGCATACAATAAAGCGACAACCATATGGCTCCTGCCAGTTGCCGATAACTCTGTTACAAAACATGATCATCTCATACAATAAAATTTAGCATCATGTCTTGACCATATCACATCACAACATGCCCTGCAAAAACAAGTTAGACGTCCTCTACTTTGTTGTTGCAAGTTTTACGTGGCTGCTACGGGCTGAGCAAGAACCGTTCTTACCTACGCATCAAAACCACAACGATATTTCGTCAAGTTAGTGTTGTTTTAACCTTCACAAGGACCGGGTGTAGCCACACTCGATTCAACTAAAGTTGAAGAAACTGACACCCGCCAGCCAACTGTGTGCGAAGCACGTCGGTAGAACAAGTCTCGCGTAAGCGTACATAAAATGTCGTTCTGGGCCGCTTCATCCAACAATACCGCCGAATCAAAGTGTGACATGCTGGTAAGCAGTATGACTAGTATCGCCCACAACTCACTTGTGTTCTACTCGTGCATATAACATCTACGCATAAACCTGGCTCGGATGCCACTGTTGGGAAACGTAGTAATTTAAAAAAAAATCCTACGCACACGCAAGATCCATCTAGCTGATGCATAGCAACAAGAGGGGAGAGTGATGTCCACGTACCATCGTAGACCGAAAGCAGAAGCGTTATGACAACGCGGTTGATGTAGTCGTACGTCTTCACGATTCGACCGATCCTAGCACCGAAAGTACAACACCTCCGCGATCTGCACATGTTCAGCTCGGTGACATCCCACGAATGATAGATCCAGCTGAGGTCGAGGGAGAGTTTCGTCAGCACGACGGCGTGATAACAGTGATGATGAAGTTACCCACACAGGGCTTCTCCTAAGCACTACAACGATATGACCGAGGTGGAAATCTGTGGAGGGGGCACCGCACACGGCTAAACGATCAACTTGTGTGTCTTGGGGTGCCCCCCTGCCCTCGTATATAGAGGAGCAAGGGGGAGGCCGGCCGGCCCTCCTTGGCGCACCCCCAAGAGGGGAATCCTACTAGGACTCCAAGTCCTAGTAGGTTTCCACCAAAAGGGAGAGATGGGGAAGGAAGGAGAGGGAGAGGGAGAAGGAAAGGGGGGCGCCGCCCCCCGCTTCCTAGTCCAATTCGGACTCAAGGGGGAGGGGGGGCGCGGCCTACCCTGGCCGCTCCTCTCTCTATCCACTAAGGCCCATCGAGGCCCATTAGTCCCCCAGGGGTTCCGATAACCCTCCGGCACTCCAGTTTTATCCGAAACTTCTCCGGAACACTTCCGGTGTCTGAATATAGTCGTCCAATATATCAATCTTTATGTCTCGACCATTTCGAGACTCCTTGTCATGTCCATGATCATATCCAGGACTCCGAACAACCTTCGGTACATCAAAACACATAAACTCATAATACCGACTGTCATCGAACGTTAAGCGTGCGGACCCTACGGGTTTGAGAACTATGTAGACATGACCGAGACTCATTTCCGGTCAATAACCAACAGCGGAACCTGGATGCTCATATTGGTTCCTACATATTCTACGAAGATCTTTAACGGTCAAACCGCATAACAACATACGTTTGTCCCTTTGTCATCGGTATGTTACTTGCCCGAGATTCAATCATCGGTATCTCAATACCTAGTTCAATATCGTTACCAGCAAGTCTCTTTACTCGTTCCATAATGCATCATCTCGTAACTAACTCATTAGTCACATTGCTTGCAAGGCTTATAGTGATGTGCATTACCGAGAGGGCCCAGAGATACATCTCCGATAATCGGAGTGACAAATCCTAATCTTGATCTATTCCAACTAAATAAACACCATCAGAGACACCTGTAGAGCATATTTATAATAACCTAGTTACGTTGTGACGTTTGATAGCACACTAAGTGTTCCTCCGGTATTCGGGAGTTGCATAATCTCGTAGTCATAGGAACATGTATAAGTCATGAATAAAGCAATAGCAACAAACTAAATGATCAAGTGCTAAGCTAACGGAATGGGTCAAGTCAATCAAATCATTCGCTAATGATGTGATCCCGTTAATCAAATGACAACTCATGTCTATGGCTAGGAAACTTATCCATCTTTGATTCAACGAGCTAGTCAAGTAGAGGCATACTAGTGACACTCTGTTTGTCTATGTATTCACACATGTACTAAGTTTCCAGTTAATACAATTTTAGCATGAATTATAAACATTTATCATGATATAAGGAAATATAAATAAAAACTTTATTATTGCCTCTAGGGCATATTTCCTTCAGCTAGTGGGTGTCTGTTTCTCCAACTTTAGTTGAATCGAGTGTGACTACGCCCGGTCCTTGTTGAAGGTTAAAATAGCAAACTTGATGAAAAATCGTTGTGGTTTTGATGCGTAGGTAAGAACGGTTCTTGCTAAGCCCGTAGCAGCCACGTAAAACTTGCAACAACAAAGTAGAGGACGTCTAACTTGTTTTTGCAAGGCATGTTGTGATGTGATATGGTCAAGACGTGATTATATAAATTGTTGTATGAGATGATCATGTTTTGTAACACACTTATCGGCAACTGGCAGGAGCCATATGGTTGTCGCTTTATTGTATGAAATGCAATCGCCATGTAATTGCTTTACTTTATCACTAAGTGATAGTGATAGTCGTAGTAGCAATAGTTGGCGAGACGACAACGATGCTTCGATGGAGATCAAGGTGTCAAGCCAGTGACGATGGGGATCATGACGGTGCTTTGGAGATGGAGATCAAAGGCACAAGATGATGATGGCCATATCATATCACTTATATTGATTGCATGTGATGTTTATCCTTTATTCATCTTATTTTGCTTAGTACGGCGGTAGCATTATAAGATGATCTCTCACTAAATTTCAAGGTATAACTGTTCTCCCTGAGTATGCACCGTTGCTACAGTTCGTCGTGCCGAGACACCACGTGATGATCGGGTGTGATAAGCTCTACGTTCACATACAACGGGTGCAAGCCACTTTTGCACACGCGGAATACTCGGGTTAAACTTGACGAGCCTAGCATATGAAGATATGGCCTCGGAACACTGAGACCGAAAGGTCGAGCATGAATCATATAGTAGATATGATCAACATAGTGATGTTCACCATTGAAAACTACTCCATCTCACGTGATGATCGGACATGGTTTAGTTGATATGGATCACGTGATCACTTAAATGATTAGAGGGATGTCTATCTAAGTGGGAGTTCTTAAGTAATATGATTAATTGAACATTAATTTATCATGAACTTAGTACCTGATAGTATTTTGCATGTCTATGTTGTTGTAGATAGATGGCCCGTGCTGTTGTTCCGTTGAATTTTAATGCGTTCCTAGAGAAAGCTAAGTTGAAAGATGATGGTAGCAATTACACGGACTGGGTGCGTAACTTGAGGATTATCCTCATTGCTACACAGAAGAATTACGTCCTGGAAGCACCGCTAGGTGACAAAACCGCTACAGGAGCAACGCCAGATGTTATGAACGTCTGGCAGAGCAAAGCTGATGCCTACTCGATAGTTCAGTGTGCCATGCTTTACGGCTTAGAACCGGGACTTCAACGACGTTTTGAACATCATGGAGCATATGGGATGTTCCAGGAGTTGAAGTTAATATTTCAAGCAAATGCCCGGATTGAGTGGTATGAAGTCTCCAATAAGTTCTATAGCTGCAAAATGGAGCAGAATAGTTCTGTCAGTGAACATATACTCAGAATGTCTGGGTACCACAACCACTTGACTCAAATGGGAGTTAATCTTCCTGATGATAGTGTCCTTGACAGAGTTCTTCATTCACTGCCACCAAGCTACAAGAGCTTCGTGATGAACTATAATATGCAAGGGATGGATAAGACGATTCCCGAGCTCTTCGCAATGCTAATGGCTACGGAGGTAGAAATCAAGAAGGAGCATCATGTGTTGATGGTCAACAAGACCACCAGTTTCAAGAAAAAGGGTAAAGGGAAGAAGGGGAACTTCAAGAAGAACGGCAAGGAAGTTGCTGCTCAAGTGAAGAAGCCCAAGTCTGGACCTAAGCCTGAGACTGAGTGCTTCTACTGCAAAGGGTGTAGTCACTGGAAGCGGAACTGCCCCAAGTATTTGGTGGAGAAGAAGGATGGCAAAGTGAAAGTTATATTTGATATACATGTTATTGTGTGTACCTTACTAATGCTCGTAGTAGCACCTGGGTATTTGATACTGGTTCTGTTGCTGATATTTGCAACTCGAAACAGGGGCTCTGGATTAAGCGAAGATTGGCTAAGGACGAGGTGACGATGCGCGTGGTAAATGGTTCCAAAGTCGATGTGATCGCCGTCGGCACGCTACCTCTACATCTACCTTCGGGATTAGTTTTAGACCTGAATAATTGTTATTTGGTGCCAGCGTTAAGCATGAACATTATATCTGGATCTTGTTTGATGCGAGACGGTTATTCATTTAAATAAGAGAATAATGGTTGTTCTATTTATATGAATAATATCTTTTATGGTCATGCACCCTTGATGAGTGGTCTATTTTTACTAAATGTTGATAGTAGTGATAAACATGTTCATAGTATTGAAGCCAAAAGATATAAGTTTAATAATGATAGTGCAAATTATTTGTGGCACTGCCGTTTAGGTCATATTGGTGTAAAGCGCATGAAGAAACTCCATGCTGATAGGCTTTTGGAATCACTTGATTATGAATCACTTGATGCTTGTGAACCATGCCTCATGGGCAAGATGACTAAGACTCCGTTCTCCGGAACAATGGAGCGAGCAACAGACTTGTTTGAAATAATACATACTGATGTATGCGGTCCGATGAGTGTTGATGCTCGCAGCGGGTATCGTTATTTTCTTACCTTCACAGATGATTTGAGAAGATATGGGTATATCTACTTGCTGAAACATAAGTCTGAAACATTTGAGAAGTTCAAAGAATTTCAGAGTGAAGTGGAAATCATCGTAACAAGAAAATAAAGTTTCTGCGATCTCATCGTGGAGGAGAATATTCGAGTTACGAGTTTGGTCTTCATTTGAAGCAATGCGGAATAGTTTCGCAACTCACGCCACCCGGAACACCACAGCGTAATGGTGTGTCCGAACGTCGTAATCGTACTTTATTAGATATGGTGCGATCTATGATGTCTCTTACTGATTTACCGCTATCGTTTTGGGGTTATACTTTAAAGATGTCTGCATTCACTTTAAATAGGGCACCATCTAAATCCGTTGAGATGAGACCTTATGAACTGTGGTTTGGCAAGAAACCCAAGTTGTCGTTTCTTAAAGTTTGGGGCTGCGAAGCTTGTGTGAAAAAGCTTCAACCTGATAAGCTCGAACCCAAATCGGAGAAATGTGTCTTCATAGGATACCCAAAGGAGACTGTTGGGTACACCATCTATGACAGATCCGAAGGCAAGATATTCGTTGCTAAGAATGTATCCTTTCTAGAGAGGGAGTTTCTCTCGAAAGAAGTGAGTGAGAGGAAAGTAGAACTTTATGAGGTAATTGTACCTACTCCCTTATTGGAAAGTAATTCATCACAGAAATCAGTTCCAGTGATTCCTACACCAGTAAGTGAGGAAGCTAATGATGATGATCATGAAACTTCTGATCAAGTTACTACCGAACCTCGTAGGTCAACCAGAGCCAGAGTAAGATCCGCACCAGAGTGGTACGGTAATCCTGTTCTGGAGGTCATGTTACTTGACCATGATGAACCTACGAACTATGAGGAAGCGATGATGAACCCAGATTCCGCAAAATGGCTTGAGGCCATGAAATCTGAGATGGGATCCATGTATGAGAACAAAGTGTGGACTTTTGTTGACTTGCCCGATGATCGACAAGCCATAGAGAATAAATGGGTCTTCAAGAAGAAGACTGACGCTGACGGTAATATTACTGTCTACAAAGCTCGACTTGTTGCGAAAGGTTTTCGACAAGTTCAAGGAGTTGACTACGATGAGACTTTCTCACCCGTAGCAATGCTTAAGTCCGTCCGAATCATGTTAGCAATTGCCGCATTTTATGATTATGAAATTTGGCAAATGGATGTCAAAACTGCATTCCTTAATGGATATCTTAAAGAATAGTTGTATATGATGCAACCAGAAGGTTTTGTCGATCCAAAAGGTGCTAACAAAGTGTGCAAGCTCCAGCGATCCATTTATGGACTGGTGCAAGCCTCTCGGAGTTGGAATATACGCTTTGATAGTGTAATCAAAGCATATGGTTTTATAAAGACTTTTGGAGAAGCCTGTATTTACAAGAAAGTGAGTGGGAGCTCTGTAGCATTTCTGATATTATATGTGGATGACATATTGTTGATTGGAAATGATACTGAATTTCTGAATAGCATAAAAGGATACTTGAATAAGAATTTTTTCAATGAAAGACCTCGGAGAAGCTGCTTATATATTGGGCATCAAGATCTATAGAGATAGATCAAGACGCTTAATTGGACTTTCACAAAGCACATACCTTAATAAAGTTTTGAAGAAGTTCAAAATGGATCAAGCAAAGAAAGGGTTCTTGCCTGTGTTACAAGGTGTGAAGTTGAGTCAGACTCAATGCCCGACCACTACAGAAGATAGAGAGAAAATGAAGGTCATTCCCTATGCTTCAGCCATAGGTTCTATCATGTATGCAATGTTGTGTACCAGACCTGATGTGTGCCTTGCTATTAGTTTAGCAGGGAGGTACCAAAGTAATCCAGGAGTGGATCACTGGACAACGGTCAAGAACATCCTCAAATACCTGAAAAGGACTAAGGATATGTTTCTCGTTTATGGAGGTAACAAAGAGCTCGTCGTAAACGGTTACATCGATGCAAGCTTTGACACTGATCCGGATGACTCTAAATCACAAACCGGATACGTATTTTTACTGAATGGTGGAGCTGTCAGTTGGTGCAGTTCCAAGCAGAGCATCGTGGCGGGATCTACGTGTAAAGCAGAGTACATAGCTGCTTCGGAAGCAGCAAATGAAGGAGTCTGGACGAAGGAGTTCATATCCGATCTAGGTGTCATACATAGTGCATCGGGTCCAATGAAAATCTTTTGTGACAATACTGGTGCAATTGCCTTGGCAAAGGAATCCAGATTTCACAAGAGAACCGAGCACATCAAGAGACTCTTCAATTCCATCCGCGACCAAGTCAAGGAGGGAGACATAGAGATTTGCAAGATACATACGGATCTGAATGTTGCAGACCCGTTGACTATGCCTCTCTCATGAGCAAAACATGATCATCACCAAGACTCCATGGGTGTTAGAATCATTACAATGTCATCTAGATTATTGACTCTAGTGCAAGTGGGAGACTGAAGGAAATATGCCCTAGAGGCAATAATAAAGTTGTTATTTATATTTCCTTATATCATGATAAATGTTTATTATTCATGCTAGAATTGTATTAACCGGAAACTTAGTACATGTGTGAATATATAGACAAACAGAGTGTCACTAGTATGCCTCTACTTGACTAGCTCGTTAAACAAAGATGGTTAAGTTTCCTAGCCATGGAAAAGAGTTGTCATTTGATGAACGGGATCACATCATTAGAGAATGATGTGAGTGACTTGACCCATCCGTTAGCTTAGCATGATGATCGTTTAGTTTGTTGCTATTGCTTTCTTCATAACTTATACATGTTCCTATGACTATGAGATTATGCAACTCCCGAATACCGGAGGAACTGAAAGTGCGTTATATCGACTAGAGGGGGTGAATAGGTGATTTTTATGAATTCTTCACTAAGGAAATTGCGGGTGAGGAAATTCCTTAGCGAAGAACTACTAGCAACAGAATAAGTACTCAAAAGTAAACATAACAGAACACAAGCATGGTCATCATGATGAAATGAAGACAAGCACAGAGTACAGAAAGTGTAATCACAGGATAACACAGGATGAAGACAAACAGACTGAAGAAATTGAACTGAGGAAATTGAGAAAGTCTTCAGTCAAAGTCTTCAAACACAGATATGAACAGGTGCACAACACAGTTATGAGGAAATGAAAGAGTTGAGGAAATAGAACCAGTAGGCTTGGTGAAGACAATGATTTGGTAGACTAGTTCCAACTGCTGTCTCAGTTGTACGTCTAGTTGGAGCGGCTAGGTATTTAAACCTGAGGACACACAATCCCGGACACACAGTCCTCACTGTATTCTCCTTGAGCTAAGGTCACACAGACCTCGCCCAATCACTCGTGGTAAGTCTTCAGGTGACTTCCAAACCTTCATAGACTAGGTCACTTGGCGATCCACAATTCCTCTTGGATGCTCTAGACCAATGACGCCTAACCGCCTGGAAGAAGCACAGTCTTCAAAGGTAACAAGCGTCGTATCCACGCAGGATCAATCTCTTCAGTGATGCTCAATCACTTTGGGTTTGTAGGTGTTTGGGTTTGGGTTTTCCCCACTTGATGATTTTCGCTCAAAGTCCTCGGAGGATGGGATGCTCTCAAATGACAAGTGTTAGTTTCTCTCAGAGCAGCCAACCAGCTAGCGGTTGTAGGGGGCGGCTATTTATTTATAGCCTAGGGAGCAGCCCGACATGATAAGACATAAATGCCCTTCAATGATATGACCGTTAGGTGGGTAGATATTTTGGGACAGCTGGCACAAGGCACAACAACGGTCAGAAATTTGAGTATCAAATTCCTCAGGGCTATCATGTTCCTCACTGTGTAGGCAATCCGCACTGTCGAATTCGTAACTCCTCAGTCAGAACAAATTCCTTAGAGACCAGAAGAACTTCGTCTCTGTTACTGAGGAATATGACTGAACTGTATGAGATATCCAATGGCTTCACTCGAAGGGATTGGTAGGTGTAGGATTTTGAGTTGAGCATCACATGGAAATTTTTCCTTAGTATTTCCTCAACCCCCTTTAATAGTACGGTGTTTCCTATGACTCAAGAAAGAGAAAATGAAACTATGAAAACAAAAGTCTTCACGCTTCATGTTCCTCGAATGAATACCAAGTCTTCAAGGTCACACCAATTTCTTCACTTTCAAAGTCTTCAGTTGAAGAACTTCATTTTTAGGGGTTGACTTTCTCAGTAAATATCAAACTCCTCATAGACTTATAGACCTGTGTACACTCACAAACGCATCAGTCCCTTAACCTATAAGTCTTCAATACACCAAAATCACTAAGGGGCACTAGATGCACTTACAATCTCCCCCTTTTTGGTGACTCATGACAATATAGGTTAAGTTTTCAATGGGGATAAACATATGAAGTGTAAATACGGATATTGAGGAATTTGATTGCAAGATATAGAAGAACTCCCCCTAAAGATGTGCATAGTGAGGAATTTGCTTTTGAAGCAATGCACACTTGAAGAGTTGAATCATGGAGATCTCCCCCTATATCTTGTAATTCATACACGCATTTGACATAATATATGAAGAATTTGAAATGCATGATGAAATATGGTGACTGATGTAATTCAGCATGCGTGCATTAACATTAATGAGGAATAAGCATGCAGAAAAACACTGCAAAAGTATCAGACCACCATAGAGTTTAAGTTTACAACTCGATCCAGCAAAGTCATTAGAAGAACGAGAGTTGTAACTTAGTAAAAACGCCCATATAAGATAGACCCGCTTGAAGACTAACTCAAATTTCTCCCCCTTTGTCATCGAATGACCAAAAGGGTTGAAAATGAGGACTAACGCCCCTGAAGAATATCATGTTGATGGAGGAGCGCCAGCGTTGTTGGGGTTGTTTGTCGTAGTAGGGCCTGCCACAGTGTCGTTCAAATCTTCATGCTCGTCCGTGTCGCGCGATGAAGAATATGGGCTGGCCACCAAGGAGGGAACTTTGACCTTCTTGTACTTCTTTGGTGGAGGAGCAGACCAGTCAAAATCTTCCTTGAGACCCATTTTCTTTAGATCTTCTTCGCTATAAATGTGAGACAGAACAGCCCAGGTACGGTTGAAGGTTTCATGAAGGTAGTAATGGTTTTTCTTCACTGCATTGTGGGTAGCAGTCATATTGTGAAGAATTGAACCAAACTGACGCTTGACCCATTTGTGATTTCGATCAACCTTCTGGTGAAGACTGGGGAGAAGCTCACAATCAGCCATCACCCTGGGAGCTGTGCCTTGAGGATTTGGCTTGGTTGTGTTGGCGGTAGAGTAATGAGTGGCAGAGTCGTCATTGATGGAGTAGGATGCAGCCTTGCGAAATTGACCATCCAATGGACGAATGATTTCATCAATAACAGCAGCGGCCTTGCCCTTGTCATCAGCTGAGGAAAATGTCCGTTTGAGGACTTCAATCGGGGGCAAGTAGCTGAGGTGATTTTGAAAATCAGCCTTGTAGTTGTGTGAAGACCTTGTTCTGATGAATCTCATAATCCACGGTGCATAAGGCTTCAGCTCAAATGGTGACATTGCGACATTTGCCATAGTCCTCATGAAGAAATCATGGAAGTTGACGGGAACGCCATGCATGATATTGAAAAGCAGATTCTTCATGATGCCAACGACTTCTTCTTCATTCGAGTCGTGGCCCTTGATGGGACACAATGTCTTTGTCAGAATGCGATAGACAGTCCGAGGCACATATAGTAATTCCTTCACGAGGAATTTTGTTCTTGGGGCCTAACCTGGCTTCAATGGCTTCATCAGCACTTGCATATAGTGGTCAGTAAGCTCAGGTTCTTGGTACATGCAACGAGCAGCTTCAAGGGGAGGAATGAGAGGCAAAGCACGAAGCAATTCAGTAACTGGTGCCTTGTAGTGAGTGTTTTCAGTCATCCAGTCCAGCACCCATGAATTCACATCTTCAGAGTCTCCGGTGATATGCAGCGTTGCATAGAATTGAAGAATGAGTTCTTCATTCCAATCACAGATGTCAGTGCAGAAATTTAACAGTCCAGCATCATGAAGAACACTGAGGACTAGAGTGAAGCACGATAGAGATTCCATATCTACGTGAGGAATGTGCTGATGATCGAAGACTTTGTCTTTGTTGAACAACACTGAGGAATAGAAATTTGCCTGGCTGGCAGTCCAGAAACGCCTCTTCCTAATGCGAGCAGAGTCATAGGGGTTGTAATCTGTGAAGAATACATGCTCGCCGAAGAAATCATCAGTCTTGATTTTTTGCTTCCTTGAGAATGGATCCTTTGGCTTCGGTTGAGGAGTGTCAGTCAGTTGCATCACAACCTCAGGAATCGCAATCTCAGGTTCTTCAGGCTGAGGAATTTCTGGTTCCTCTTCAGTGGCAGTCTGCGTCTTCAAAGATTCAGCAGAAGTAGTTTCTTCAGCACTAGTGGCTGGAATTTCTTCATGTACAGACTGAGTGTGGTGAGTTTCTTCAGAGCCCAATGGAACAGTATGTGCTGGGGACTGAGGGATTTGCTGCAATGGCGTGAACAGAGGAGAGTTGGGATGCTGACTATCCCAAAAATCATCATTCATCAATGGAGTAGTACTCCCAATGTCCACGTCAGAATTTTGTTCATCCAATTCCTCAACGCCGGCCTCTTCGGCAGTGAACGGAGGCATGGGCGAGGAGACAATTGGAGTTGAAGGGATTGCGTCTGCTTCAATTTCTTCATCCATCTGCTCTGAATAAGCAGCAGAGGGAATGTCTTCATCAGATCCGCTGGGGATCACATATTCTTCATCGAAAGGGACGATTTCCTTTGATGGCATGCTGGAAACAGGAACAACATCAATTGGATTTGCAAATGAGCTTGTCAATTTCTTCATCTTCTTCGGTGCTGAAGAATCTGATGAAGTTGACGCCTTCCTTTTCTTCACAGTTGCACGCTCTGCAGCCTTGGTCTTCTTCACATCTGATGCAGATGGAAGGATCGGAGTTGGGGTAGGCGCAGGAGGAGCAGAGGAATTTGGTTGATTTTCTTCAGGCACAACTGATGCAGTTGCCCTGACTTCTTCATCTTCTTCAGGCGCACCACTAGTGGATGCCCTGGCAATTTCTTCAACAGCTGGAATGAAGTCATCAGCCCTGGAACTCATATTTTCTTCAGCAGCCTGATTTTCATCAGCGGTGCTGGCGTGCTCTTCTGTTGGTTGAGCAGATGCTTCGGCTTGAGGAATTTCTGGTTGCGATGGAGCTGCAACCTTTGACGTGAATTTCTCAGTCAGTTTTACAAACCTGACCTTGGCTCCTTGCCAATCAGCATAGTAAGCATTGAAGTCATCGCTGAGGCATTTGATTTCAGCCTGGATCTTCACTAGTTCTTCAATTTTCATAGAGACAACGTTTTTCTTCAGGAAGCGCTCCTTCCTGTACTGAGCTTTCTTCAGCTGCCTGGCCTTCTCAAATTTCCATTTTCTTCTTCAATGAAGGCAGTCAAAACATGACTTTGACCAGGTGTGAGGTTCATCTCAGGCAAAGGTGTGTTGGGATCCTTGTGCCAGAGATCGATGTTGTCTAGGATCAGCTCCGGATCCAAAAGCAGTGGCACATTGCTTCCTTTGGCTCTAGCGGCCTTGACTTGTCTGTCTCTGATGATTTCGGCTAGTTCTTCACCATCGGCCTCATCATCATCAGAGGGCACTTGGAAAGCAACTTGCTTCTTGTGAGGACTTGGTCGAGGACCTCGTCCAGCAGCAGACTTTTTCTTCAGCAGAGAGGGGCCAGCTGAGGAACTTGGAGCAGCTAAGGAACTTGCAGAGGCTCCTGAGGCAATAGATATGCCTGCAGTCCTTTGGCACGTGGTGAGATGCACAGGTGCTGAGGATTTGGTCGGAGCAGCCGAAGACTTTGGCGGAGGAGCTGAGGACTTTGGAGGAGCAGTTTGAGGATTTGGCCTTGAGGGCTTTGAGGAATCTGGCCGTGAGGGCATAGCTGAGGAACTCGGCCGTGAGGGCATTGAAGAAGAAGCACTTGGCTTGTGAGCAGGCTTCTTTGACATGGCCTTCTTCGGTTTTACAAAGGCCTCAGTAGCAGCAGCAACAGCAGAGTCTTCGTTGAATTTCCTCACTGCTTCTCTGGCTTGTCTGGCCAATTTGGCTTGTCGCTTGGCCCATTCATCAGGATAATCCTCACCGCGCTTGAGGCTTGTGGGATCTGCTTCTTGGCCAGGTGCCAATGGAGGTCTTGGGCATGGAGGATTTAGTGCGAATTTCTTCATGTATTTGAGAGTAACATACCTGTATTCCCTCCACTCTCTTGCCCATCTCCTTTCTATCCTCTGGGTGCGCACCTTGCGCTGATTTTTGTCCTCTTTTCCAAACTTAGCCTCATCAGGAGTGCAGTAATCCTTGTATATGTCATCAGGGATCTCAAAAGCAGTATTGATTTCAGGCCTCTTTCCTCCCTTTTGTGGCTTCTTTCCATCCGCCATTTTCTTCAGATGAGGAATTTGAACAATGGAATTCTCTGAAGATGTATGCAACTTTTCTTCGAGGAACGCTGCAAATGAGTTAAGTTGATGAGAACCTAGTGATTCAGCAGTGGACATGAATACCTGTGAACAGAGTATAGTTGCAAGGAATTTTGGAGAGGTCATATGCGTTCTTAGAGGGTTTTTCAAAAAGAACAAGTTTGAGGAATTTGACCAGATGAGTCTTGAAGAATTTCACTAAGCGTTCTTTGTCTTAGGTTCCAGAGTTGTATAGATCAAAGATCCACACAATTGAGGAATCATGAAGAAAAATGTTGCTTAGAGAAACGAATCAGGAACAGATGACATGTGAGGTGTTTAGTGTGTGAAGAATTTGAAGAATAAACACCTTTGAAGATTTTGTAGAAATCATTTGAATCAAAGAGGGCAGTAAAAGTAACTTTTAATTACCCTGAATGATGAACACGACGAATTGGGAAGTGTATATGTGAAGTTCGTCAGTTCAGATCTTCCACGCCCTAACATGGCAGAGGAAGACGGCTACGGCGGCGGCGGAGTGAAGAAATCCGCAGCCGGCGCGAGTACAACGGCGACGAGGTCGAGGCAGTGAAGCTCTTCCTCACCGGCGACGATGAAGTAGCGGCGGTGCTAGGGTTTGAGAAGCTCGAGCTGGAGTGAGGTCGAGCGGAGTAAAGGAGAAGTGAGGAAGGGGAGGGGTATTTATAGCCACGGTGAAAAACTGTTCGCCCGAAGAAATTGGACGAATGTGCCCCTGACCCTTCTCATTCGCTTGACATGTGTCACCCACGTACTAAGAAGTGGAGATCGTGTGATATCGTGGGTGAATAGATAAGTGTTTTCGTGGGATACGGAACGGTTTGAGAGGCAAAGCCGAAAATTTGATAAGATAAGTTAAAAGTTCCGTTCGCAAATTCTTCAGCTGACAAGGACACAGTGAAGATTTTTAACGAGTTTCAAGTAGAACGCACATGAAGAATTTGTGAATAGATTGGGTTGAGTATAGCATAGAGGGGGAAGGGTCCGCTCACATTCACTTAGCAGAAAAAGCAACTTGAAGAATTAGCAATAAGTGAATGCTGTAGAGGACATAAACTCATATATATATATATATAGCCAATGAAGAAAAACGACGGAAACAGTGAAGACAATGCAAAGTTGAAGAACATGAACAACTGAGGAATTTTAAACTGAGGAAAAACTCAAATTGAAGATTCTCAACTTTTGGTGGTGGCGTGACCCACAGTATAAGAATGATGATTTCAGACACCGCGTACAATTGTCGTAGGGCTCTGAGAATCAAATTCTTCGTTAATTTCTTCACACTTAGAGTGTTAGTCTTCATTGATTGAAGAAAAATGTTTCTTCATGTGTTGCACATCTAAGTCATCAATTTTTGCGTAAGTGTTAGGATGAGTGTCCTTTTCAAAGAACATTCAAAGATTCTAAGATATTTAGCTCACACTGCAACTTGCTAAATCTCTTCTTATCCAAGGGCTTTGTTAAGATATCGGCTAGCTGTTCTTCAGTCTTCACATGCTCAATAGAAATGTCGCCCTTCAACACATGATCATGAAGAAAATGATGACGAATCTGAATGTGCTTTGTCTTCGAGTGCTGAACTGGGTTGTGAGCAATCTTGATGGCACTCTCATTGTCACAGAAGAGAGGCACATTCTTCACGTTGACGCCATAGTCCTTGAGAGTTTGCTTCATCCACAGCAATTGAGCACAGCAAGAACCAGCAGCATTGTACTCAGCCTCAACAGTAGACAGTGATACGCAGTTCTGTTTCTTCGAGGACCAACAGACCAAAGATCTTCCGAGGAAATGGCATGTGCCTGATGTTGACTTGTGGTCCACACGATCACCAGCATAGTCAGAGTCAGAATATCCAATGAGATCAAAAGCCGAGCCCTTGGGGTACCATAATCCAAGTGTTGGTGTGTGAGATAGATATCGAAGAATATGCTTCACAGCCTTATGGTGTGATTCCTTCGGTGTAGCTTGAAATCGGGCGCACATGCAAACACTAAGCATAATATTTGGCCTAGATGCACATAAATATAATAAAGAGCCAATCATGGGGCGGTATACCTTTTGATCGAAGTCAATACCATTTTCATCAATGCACAGATGGCCATTTGTGGGCATAGGAATTTTGACGCCTTTGCAATCTTGCATGCCAAATTTCCTCAGTACATCCTTGAGGTATTTCTCCTGAGATATGAATATGCCATTTTGCTGTTGACGAATTTGAAGACCTAAGAAGAATTTCAACTCTCCCATCATAGACATTTGATATTCTTCACTCATCATATAGGCAAATTCATCACTATAGCGTTGGTCAGTACAGCCAAAGATAATATCATCAACATATATTTGGCGCAGAAACAATTCACCATCATAGGATTTAGTGAAAAGAGTATGGTCAAGTGAACCGGGTTTGAAGCCTTTCTTCATGAGGAATTCCTTCAAAGTATCATACCACGCCCGAGGGGCCTGCTTGAGGCCATAGAGGGCCTTATTGAGTCTGAAGACTTTGTCAGGATTCTTTGGATCTTCAAAACCTGGGGGTTGAGCAACATATACTTCTTCCTCAAGATTACCATTGAGGAATGCACTTTTCACATCCATTTGATATAAAGTGATATCATGATGGTTAGCATAAGAAAGTAATATGCGAATAGCCTCAAGTCTTGCAACAGGTGCAAAAGTTTCATCGAAATCAATTCCTTCAACCTGTGTGTAGCCTTGAGCTACAAGCCGTGCCTTATTCCTTACCACAAGGCCATTTTCATCTTGCTTGTTGCGGTAGATCCACTTTGTGCCAATGATATTGTGCTTGCGAGGATCTGGACGTTTGACCAGTTCCCAGACATTGTTGAGCTCGAACTGATGTAATTCTTCTTGCATAGCTTGAATCCACTCAGGCTCCAAAAATGCTTCATCTACCTTAGTGGGCTCTGAGATAGACATGAAAGCAAAGTGCCCACAAAAGTTAGACAAATGTGAAGCTTTTGAGCGTGTGAGAGGACCTGGTGCTTCAATGTCATCGATGATCTTCTCGATTTGCACTTGTTTTGCAACGCGAGGATGAGCTGGTTGTCGTCGAGGAATTTGATCAGCATTTTCTTCAGGACCATTTTCCTCAGCACCATTTTCTTCAGGTGCACCAGCTCGACGTTCTTCATGTTCTGGAATGAATTCTTCAGCAGATTCTTTGGTAGGAATGACATCCTCAGTAGCCTTGAACTTGATAGATTCCTCAGGTGCTGGTTCATCTATCATAGAAGGTAGGTGCTCTCTTTGCGAGCCATTAGTTTCATCGAACCGCACATCTACAGTTTCAACAACGTTGTGAAGAACATTGTTGAAGACTGTAGGTGTGCGAGTCCTTTTCGTAACCAAGCATAAAACCTTCATGCGCTTTCGGTGCAAATTTAGAGTTGTGATGAGGATCTCTAATCCAGCATTTAGCACCGAAGACTTTGAAATAACTCACATTGGGTTTCTTATCAGTGAGGAGTTCATAGGCAGTCTTCTTGAAGAATTTGTGAAGATATACTCTGTTGATGATGTGGCACGCAGTATCAATTGCATCAATCCAAAAACGACGATGCGTTTTGTATTCATCAAGCATAGTGCGAGCCATCTCAGCAAGAGTCCTGTTCTTGCGCTCCACGACGCCATTCTGCTGAGGAGTATAAGGAGCAGATAACTCATGAGTAATACCAAGTTCATCAAGATAGTCATGAAGACCAGAATTCTTGAACTCAGTTCCATTGTCACTTCTGATGTGCTTGATCTTCACACCAAAGTTGGTTGAAGCCCTCGAGGAAAATCATTTGAAGACTTCCTGCACTTCATGTTTGTAAGTGACAATGTGTAACCATGTGTAACGAGAGTAATCATCAACAATAACAAAACCATATTGAGATGCCTCATTTGAAACTGCAGAATAATGGTTAGGACCGAAGAGATCCATGTGAAGCAATTCAAATGGACGAGTAGTGGTCATGATAGTCTTCGCTGGATGCTTAGCCTTGGTCATCTTTCCAGCTTCACAGGCTCCGCATAAGTGATCCTTGAGGAATTTGACATTCTCAATGCCAATGACATGCTTCTTCTTCGCAAGCGTGTGCAAATTCCTCATGTCTGCATGACCAAGTCGTCAATGCCATAGCCAGCCTTCTGAAGCTTTTGCAAGTAGGCACACAGCTGGTTGTGGTCCTGTAGAGAAATCAACAATATACAAGTCTCCTCTCCTAAAGCCTTCGAAGACTTTGGAATTGTCAGCTTCCATGATCACAACACAACGATACTTGCCAAAGACAACAACCATATCAAGATCGCAAAGCATTGAGACAGACATGAGGTTGTATTCTAAGGACTCGACAAGCATGACTTTGTCCATGTGCCGATCCTTTGAGATAGCAACCTTACCTAGACCCAATACCCGACTTTTGCCTTTGTCAGCGAAGATGACATGCTTCAGATGCGATGGAGATAAGGGAGTATCCATCAATAGATTCTTGTCACCAGTCATGTGATTTGTACATCCACTATCGAGGTCCCACTCAGTGGCTTTGGGTTGATCATCCTGCAGATGAATTAGTGCAGCTTACGTACTCATATACTTCATCGGTGAAGAATATGACATCAATTCATCAGATCAATCTCATCAAGCAATAGAACAGATAAAGCAGTATGAGGACGTGAGAAATGAAAGTTCATTTCTTCATAATTAGCCTGCGTCCTTTCATGCATACTCAGGTCTCCAGCAAATTCTTCAGACATTTACGCACGTCTCTGACCCTGCATAAGAGATTAGTTCTTTTTCTTCACCACCCACATCTGAAGGGGTGGCAAAGAGTTCATCACTCTGCGAGCTCCATACGAGAAAGGTGGCATAGAAGCCAGTACATTTTGTTTCACATAAGAGGGGTTAGGATAAGCATATGAATAAGCAGAGAAATTCTTCGAGGACTTATGAACATAATGGTTAGAAGAGTAATGCTCATATTCATAGCCCCTAGCTCTTCCCTGTGAAACAGAGGTGTTAGCACGATGATGATCATATGAGGACTTTGATCCTTTTGAGGAATTTGATCCACGTGAGGAATTTGATCCATATGAGGACTTGGATCCATATGAAGAATTTGGTCCATATGAAGAATTTGATCTGGGGTTCCTATTCTTCACTGGTGGTGTCATGATGACATTCACCTGAAGATTTTCAAGGCACCTTTTGGGAACCCAGATTTTCTTCATAGGGGAACCGTTCCTGCAGTTAGTGCCAACATATCTAGCAAATACTTCACCATTCTGATTTTTGAACAGTTTATAGTTGAAGTCAAATGACTGATCAGAAGAATGAGGAGATTCACATGTAAAGCCAGATAGATTAGATGGATCAACTGGAGGTCCCTTTTCCGCAACCCATGAGGTTTTGGGGTACTGCTCAGGCTTCCAATATGTACCATCAGCATTGAGTTTCCTCTCAAAGGCAATACCCTCTTTCCTAGGGTTCCTGTTGAGGATATGCTTTTTAAGCACATCACAAAGAGTCTGATGCCCTTTGAGGCTTTTGTACATGCATGTCATGTACAATTCCTTCAGCCCTGCATCATCAGTGATACTAGCAATGTCCTCAGATGGGGAATTAGTGATAGCAGAGACAGTTGAAGAATTTGTAGCATTAGCAGCATTTGAACATTCAGGTGAAGAATTAGCAGATTCACGTTCAATGCACTTCAAGCATGGAGGAACAAATTCTTCCTGAGTAGCGCTGATTTGTTGAGCAAGTAATGAATCGCGCTCCTTCTGAAGATCTTCATAACTCACTTTCAGCTTTTCAAGATCTTGCTTTCTCTGAAAAAATTCATAAGAAAGCTTCTCATGATCAGATAAGAGAGTGTTATGATGACCTTGAAGGTTGTCAAACCTAGACTGGAGTCTCTGAAGATTTTCAGTCAAGGTTTTAGTGCGATCCATTTCTTCCCCCAACATATCATCACTTTTGTCTAGCATGTTTTGAACCTTTTCAAAAGCCTTTTGTTGTTTCACAGCAATCTTAGCAAGTTTAGAGTAGCTGGGCTTGAGGTTTTCATCAGAATCATTCCCACTTGATTCAGAGGAGGTATATTTGGGTACCTTGGCACCCTTTGCCATGAAGCAATAGGTGGGAGCGTAGTCATCATTGTCTTCATAAGCCTTGTTGGTGGAGCCACTTTCTTCAGAGTTGAAGATAGACTTGCTGACGAATGCAGTAGCGAGAGCTAGACTCGCCACACCAGACTCGGACTCCTCAGATGCCTCCTCTTCCTCATGTTCCTCAGATTCAGCCTCAGAGTCCATTTCCTTGCCAATGAATGCCCGAGCCTTCTTGGAACTGCTCTTCTTGTGAGATGAAGACTTCGTGGATTTTGATGATGAAGATTTAGACGATTTCTTCTTCTTCTTCGTGTCATCAGAACTGTAATCCTTGTATTTCTTCTTCTTTGATTCTTTTTCCCACTGAGGACAATCTTGAATGTAGTGACCAGGCTTCTTGCATTTGTGGCATAGCCTCTTCTTGTAGTCACTGGATGAGGAATCATTGCTCCTTGAGATTTTCCAAAGCGACCACGTCTTGAGAACCTTTGGAATTTCTTCACGAGCAGTGCTAGCTCCTGGCTCAGTTCTTCAGGATCACTAAGGCTACTACCAGAGTCTTCACCTTCAAATTCAGAGACGACTTTGGCCTTCAGGGCACGTGATCTGCCATAGCTCGAACCATAGAGATCTCTCTTCTCAGCAAGTTGGAACTCATGAGTATTTAACCTCTCGAGGATATCAGCGGGATCAAGTGACTTGTAATCAGCACGCTCTTGTATCATCAATGCCAGAGTATCAAATGAGGAATCAAGCGATCTCAGCAATTTCTTCACCACCTCATGGTCGGTGATGTGAGTGGCACCAAGTGCTTGAAGCTCATTTGAGATGTCGGTGAGGCGATCGAAGGTTTGTTGAACATTTTCATTGTCGAGTCTTTTGAAGCGGTTGAAGAGATTGCGAAGAACGTCAACTCGAGAGTCGCGCTGTGTTGAGACTCCTTCATTCACTTTGGACAACCTATCCCAGATAAGCTTAGCAGTTTCCAAAGCACTCACTCTTCCATACTGTCTGAGGGAGTCCTGGATTAGGGGGTCCTCGGACAGCCGGACTATATCCTTTGGCCGGACTGTTGGACTATGAAGATACAAGATTGAAGACTTCGACCCGTGTCCGGATGGGACTTTCCTTGGCGTGGAAGGCAAGCTTGGCAATACGGATATGTAGATCTCCCCCCTTTGTAACCGACTCTGTGTAACCCTAGCCCCCTCCGGTGTCTATATAAACCGGAGAGTTTAGTCCGTAGGGCAACAAAGATCATACCATAGGCTAGCTTCTAGGGTTTAGCCACTACGATCTCGTGGTAGATCAACTCTTGTAATACTCATATCATCAAGATCAATCAAGCAGGAAGTAGGGTATTACCTCCATCGAGAGGGCCCGAACCTGGGTAAACATCGTGTCCCCTGCCTCCTGTTACCAGCCGCCTTGGACGCACAGTTCGGGACCCCCTACCCGAGATCTGCCGACATTGGTGCTTTCATTGAGAGTTCCACCGTGCCGTCATCATAAGGCTGGATGGGTCGCCTCGTTGTCAAGGACAACATCACCTCTGGGGGAGTCCTGGCTGTAGGCCAAACTCTCCGACTAGGCGGTTTCGTCATGACCGCCCGTTCGGCCGCTGCGCCGACGATGACTTCTCGGGTCATCGAAAACAGCCTCCACGCCGGCTCGGAATTCGCCGAGCAGATGGATCCAATGGAGCTTTCCTCTTTGAATGGGCTCTTGGATCGCATCGCCGCTTTGGGAGTCGCTACAGACTATGATCGGATTGGGCCTAAACCCGACCAATGGGAGATTAACTCTCCGCCAGTCACCCATTAGATAGCTGTGGTGGAGGAGCAATGCGGCGATTCTTCCTCTATCTTGAGGACAAACTATGTCCGGATTCCTGAGCTCTCCGAGCCGGATACCCGTCCACGGGAGGACATGGCCCAAACCTTGAACCTAGAATCAGGCAGCGGGCCAGACCTATTGGGCAACATCCCGGAGCCCAAACTTCCAAGCTCGGAAACTCTTCGGCCCCTGGGTCTCAGATCGGGTCAGGGTTCGGATCTAAATCTACCCACCCACCCAGATATAAGAGATCTTTCCCACATTAGACAAGAGCCCCAGGAGACAGTACACCACTATTGGGCCAGATTCCTCCTTGTAATGAGCAAGGTTAAGGACTCTCGCGAGGAAGACGCAATTTCATTCTTTTGCAAAAATTGCACGGACAGGGGAATCCTCAATGCCATAAGTCGCCGTGACATAGCACACTTCGCCGACTTGGCGGCCATCGTACGAAAGTACTGTGCGATGGAAAGCGCCTGGAAAACCCAAACAGAATTTTGGGATCCTCCGGCTCTGACAAAACCCCCAGTCCGAACTAAAAGAGTGCACTCTCGTAAGTCACCCGATTCAATTACAAAGAAACATAAGCCCACTGCAGGGCGTGGAACCGTATTGGAGGGATGGCTCAATGGGCCATGCAAAATTCACAGTACAGCGGATACAATGCCAACACACAGCCTTAGAGCATGTTGGGTACTCCGGCAGGTGGCCAAGAGCGGTGAGGATCTCCTCATCAACAATACCGCAGAGCATTATCCCGTGGAGAACAACAATACAGTACTGACAGTCTTCGAGATCTTCGCCTCAAATAATAGGAGCAAGCGAGCACTCCGCAGCCTTGCCGAAGTCTGCCACGTGGCAACAATAAATCCATGGAGTGATACGGCTATCACCTTCAATGCCAGTGACGAACCTAAATTCCGAACAGCCCGAGCACCAGCCGCTTTGGTCCTTAGCCCAATTCTGGATGGCTTCCGGCTTACTAAAGTGCTCATGGACGGTGGCAGCGGATTAAACCTCATCTATGAGGAGACTCTTCGAAAAATGGAAATAGATAGAAGCTGCATTGAGCAAAGCAGCACGACCTTAAGAGGAATCATCCGTAGTCGGGAGGCACGATGTGCCGGAAAAATCACACTGGATGTGGTATTTGGTACGTCGGAGAATTACAGGTCCGAAGAAATCACATTCCAAGTGGCCCCGTTCAATAGCGGATACCACGCCCTTCTATGGCAGGAGGCATTCACGATCTTCCAAGCTATACCCCATTACGGGTACATGAAGCTCAAAATGCCCGGGCCCAATGGAATCATCACTCTAGCTAGTGATCCGGACATAGCACTCCGCGCCGAAAATAAAACAGCCACACTGGCCCTCGAGGCGTTATCCGAAGCCCTCGCGGCCAAGGAATTAACTACGCTACGCTCCATAGTGGACAGGGGCGACGTGATACTCGACAAAAGATCCAAGTCCACCTCTTTTAAACCAGCGGACGAAATAGTCAAATTCCAAGTCCATCCAATGGACCCTACAGAAACAGCATCCATCGGAGCATAGTTAAACCCCACAGTAGACGCCGCACTACGGGAGTTCTTGCGCGAGAATTGGGACATATTCGCCTAGCATCCTTCAGACATGCCGGGAATCCCACGCAGGCTGGCCGAGCATAGCCTTAACATTCTAAAAGGATTCAAGCCGGTCAAGCAAACTCTTCGGCGCTTCTCTGAGCCTAAGCGACAAGCTATGGGAGAAGAGCTAGCCAAGTTACTGGAGGCCGGATTCATCCGAGAAATAAAACATCCGGACTGGCTAGCAAACCTGGTGAGGGTACCAAAGAAGGACAAATCCTGGCGCCTATGCGTCGACTTCAAGGACCTTAATAAGGCTTGCCCAAAGGATCCCTTCCCCCTCCCTCGCATCGATAAAATTATCGACGCTACCGCAGGACACGACTCACTGTGTTTCCTCGACGCATACTCCGGATACCATCAAATTAAGATGGCGGAGTCCGATCAAGCCGCAACGGCATTCATCACTCCATACGGCCCCTTCTGTTTCAACACCATGCCTTTCGGGCTCAAAAACGCCGGCGCAACCTATCAACGCATGATTCAGACATGCTTGGAGACACAGATCGGCAAAACACTGGAGGCATACGTAGATGATGTGGTCATTAAAACCAAACATGTCGAATCCTTAATAGAAGACTTGAGGCTCACGTTCGACAATCTCCGAACATACGACATCAAGCTCAATCCGGAAAAATGCGTCTTCGGCGTGCCTGCCGGAAAACTCTAAGACTTCATCGTCTCTAATAGAGGAATTGAAGCAAACCCGGCTAAAATCCGAGCTTTGTCACAGTTGGCTATCCCAACAGACCTCAAGCAAATCCAGAAACTAACTGGATGCGTGGCTGCCTTAAGCCGCTTTATCTCCCGATTAGGAGAAAAGGCACTGGCCCTTTATCGCCTTCTTCGGCGCACCGAACACTTCGAGTGGACGGATGCTGCCACAGCCGGATTAGAAGAAATAAAAGCCATCCTGGCCACCAACCTAATCTTGGCCATGCCAAATGTCGGCGAACCAATGCTGTTATATATAGCGGCAACTCACCAAGTTGTAAGCGCAATGCTCGTCGTCGAACGAGAGATGGACGGACATAAGTTACCACTTCAAAAGCCGGTATACTACATATCCACTGTCCTCACTCCATGCAAATCATGGTACCCACATTATCAAAAGATAGCATACGCGGTCTTCATGGCATCCCGGAAACTACGACACTACTTTCAAGAGTGTTCAATCACGGTGGCCTCTGAAGTACCACTCAATGACATAATAAATAACCGCGATGCCACTGACCGGATTGCCAAATGGGCTATTGAGCTCCTCCCGTTCGACATAATATACAAACCACGGCGAGCCATTAAGTCACAAGTACTGGCTGATTTTGTCGCCGAATGGACAGAAGCCGAACTCCCTAAAGAGTACGATGCATACTCCAATTGGATTATGCACTTTGACGGCTCTAAAATGTTGGCCGGTCTAGGGGCTAGCGTCGTCCTGACATCCCCCACCGGAGATACAGTCCAATACGTGCTCCAAATACTATACACAGACTCCAACAACGCAGCAGAATATGAGGCCCTATTACATGGTCTCCGGATGGCAGTCTCCATGGGCATTCAACGCCTGGAGGTGTGTGGGGACTCGAACCTCGCGATATCTCAAATAAATGGAGATTTCGACGCCAAAGATCCAAAAATGGCGGCTTATCGCAACGCAGTCCTCAGAATGTCAGCTCGGTTCGAGGGGCTCGAATTCCACCATGTGGTCCGAGAAAACAATCAAGCGGCGGACATCCTCGCCCGCATCGGCGCTAAGCGCGACCCTGTCCCACCCAATATCTTCTTGGAAGGGCTGTTTAAGCCATCCGTGGTATGGGAAGGAGAGACCGGCAACAACAGTCCGGACTTGGCCACAACACCAGATACCGAACACTCTGACGTAATCGGAGGCTCCGCCACCGAAATAACACCTTCCGCCCACGTGATTATGGCTGTCATCGCCCCGTGGATAGAACCCTTCCTGGCCTACCTAACTAGGCGGGAACTACCTGAAGACCCAAACGAGGCACGTTGCATTGTGTGGCGGTCTAAAGCCTACAAGGTCCACGAGGGAGAGCTTTATAAGAAAAGCGCTACCGGAGTCCTTCAAAGGTGCATCTTCGAAGAGGAAGGGCGGAAACTTTTGGCAGAAATTCATGCTGGACTTGGCGGCCACCACGCCGCAGCTCGGGCCCTTGTAAGCAAGGCCTTCCGTACAAGTTTCTGCTGGCCGACGGCCCGAGCAGACGCACATGACCTTGTCCAATGTTGCATCGGTTGCCAGCTTTTTGCCAACCAAAGCCATATGCCGCCTACCACTCTCCAAACAATGCCCATTACTTGGCCCTTTGTGGTCTGGGGGCTTGATATGGTCGGACCCCTCAAAGGGGGAAGCCATAAGAAAAAATACTTATTGGTCATGCTGGATAAATTCACCAAATGGATAGAAGCCAAACCAGTTAAAATGGCCGAATCCGGACCAGTGATAGACTTCATATCTGGGGTTGTACACCGTTATGGCGTCCCCCAAAGCATCATCACCGATAACGGCTCGAACTTTACAGCCGACGAGGTAAAACTTTGGTGCAGTAACATGGGCATCAGGCTCGATTATGCTTCTGTCTATCACCCGCAAACTAACGGTCAAGTCGAGCGAGCAAATGGTCTTATCATGAGCGGCATTAAACCCAGATTAGTGCGGTCCTTAAAGGAATCAAACACGCACTGGGTAGAGGAGCTCGACTCCGTACTGGGGGCTGCGGACCACGCCAAATCGCACTACCGGATACACACCATTTTTTATGGTGTACGGCGCAGAGGCGGTATTGCCCTGCGACATAATTCATGACTCACCTCGAGTGCACATGTATGAAGAGAAAGAAGCCGAGCTTGATCGGCAGGACAGTTTGGACGCCCTGGAGGAGGAGCGTGACGTGGCAAAAGCCCGTTCCGCATTTTATCAGCAACAGGCTCGAAGGTATCAAAGCAGAGAAGTACGGGCCAAAACCTATAACGTTGGCGAACTCGTTCTACGCCTACCGGAGAAGAAAAAGAACAAGCTCAAGCCCAAATGGGAAGGTCCCTTCATTATTGACCAAGTTCTGACCGGTGGAGCGTACCGTCTGCGGGATGCATCGGACAATCGACTCGAGCCAAACCCATGGAACGCAGCTAGACGCCGAAGGTTCTACGCCTAGTGCCAGACTCTATGTTCGTCTCCTTACCTCCGTCAATTTTTTACATATCCGTTATCTGTCTTTTATCTCTTTCTTTTTTCCTTTTTCTTCAAGGCCTTAAAAGGCTAAATTGTGTCTTGACTACACAATCTTGACGCACTAACAGCGCTCATTATACCTGGGGGCTTCTTATACAGAAGCTTAATATAACTATTTTCCGGGCTCTATGCCCCACACATGTGTTATCTTCCACATGTACCTTTTTTCGCCATTATATGCATCGATATGACTTAAGTTTTGGCCAAGCTGGGTTGCCTAGCTCTTGTGTTTATGCCCTACGTTCCCGTTAATTCGGCTAGGGCATAAGGGGAGCACCTCTAGGATTGTTACTGCCGGGTCAGCCGGATGTGTACCTCAGACTGGGTGAAGCCGAAAGCTAGCGTTCTTAAGGGAATACTCGATCGGTGAACAAAAGATGACATTTATTTATTTTAATACATGCCCCCAGATGTTTATATCCTGCGTCTCTTTTCGCAGTTCGGACATGCACATTAGGGCATGCGTACCCAGGGAAAGGAACCCTTAACGGAACTATTCTCTCTAGAAGATGTTTCTTACTATCCATGTAATATAACATAGCTAGTTGGTGTTGGGAATCGTAGCATAATTTTAAAAAAATTCTACGTTCACCAAGATGCATCTATGGAGTATACTAGCAACGAGGGGAAGGGAGTGCATCTACATACCCTTGTAGATCGCGAGCGGAAGCGTTCCAATGAACGTGGATGACGGAGTCGTACTCGCCGTGATCCAAATCACCGATGACCGAGTGCCGAACGGACGGCACCTCCGCGTTCAACACACGTACGGTGCAGCGACGTCTCCTCCTTCTTGATCCAGCAAGGGGGAAGGAGAGGTTGATGGAGATCCAGCAGCACGACGGCGTGGTGGTGGATGTAGCGGGTCTCGGCAGGGCTTCGCCGAGCTTCTGCGCGAGAGAGAGAGAGGTGTTGCAGGGGAGGAGGGAGGCGCCCAAGGCTGTTGTGTGCTGCCCTCCCTCCCCCCCTTTATATAGGCCCCCTGGGGGGGGCGCCGTCCCCAAGAGATGAGATCTCAAGGGGGGGCGGCGGCCACAAGGGGGGAAGGGGTTGCCTTGCCCCCCAAGGCAAGGGGGAACTCCCCCCTAGGGTTCCCAACCCTAGGCACATGGGGAGGCCCAAGGGGGGGCGCCCCAGCCCACTAAGGACTGGTTCCCTTCCACTTTCAGCCCACGGGGCCCTCCGGGATAGGTGGCCCCACCCGATGGACCCCCGGGACCCTTCCGGTGGTCCCGGTACAATACCGGTAATCCCCGAAACTTTCCCGGTGGCCGAAACTGGACTTCCTATATATAATTCTTCACCTCCGGACCATTCCGGAACCTCTCGTGACGTCCGGGATCTCATCCGGGACTCCGAACAAGTTTCGGGTTTCCGCATACATATATCTCTACAACCCTAGCGTCACCGGACCTTAAGTGTGTAGACCCTACGGGTTCGGGAGACATGCAGACATGACCGAGACGCCTCTCCGGTCAATAGCCAACAGCAGGATCTGGATACCCATGTTGGCTCCCACATGTTCCACGATGATCTCATCGGATGAACCACGGTGTCGAGGATTCAATCAATCCGTATGCAATTCCCTTTGTCAATCGGTATGTTACTTGCCCGAGATTCGATCGTCGGTATCCCAATACCTTGTTCAATCTCGTTACCGGCAAGTCTCTTTACTCGTACCGCAATGCATGATCCCGTGACTAACGCCTTATTCACATTGAGCTCATTATGATGATGCATTACCGAGTGGGCCCAGAGATACCTCTCCTTCACTTGGAGTGACAAATCCCAGTCTCGATCCGTGCCAACCCAACAGACACTTTCGGAGATACCCGTAGTGCACCTTTATAGTCACCCAGTTACGTTGTGACGTTTGGCACACCCAAAGCACTCCTACGGTATCCGGGAGTTGCACGATCTCATGGTCTAAGGAAAAGATACTTGACATTGGAAAAACTCTAGCAAACGAAACTACATGATCTTTTATGCTATGCTTAGGATTGGGTCTTGTCCATCACATCATTCTCCTAATGATGTGATCCCGTTATCAATGACATCCAATGTCCATAGTCAGGAAACCTGACTATCTGTTGATCAACGAGCTAGTCAACTAGAGGCTTACTAGGGACACGTTGTGGTCTATGCATTCACACATGTATTACGATTTCCGGACAATACAATTATAGCATGAATAATAGACTATTATCATGAACAAAGAAATATAATAATAACCATTTATTATTGCCTCTAGCGCATATTTCCAACAGTCTCCCACTTGCACTAGAGTCAATAATCTAGTTACATTGTGATGAATCGAACACCCATTGCGTCCTGGTGTTGATCATGTTTTGCCCTAGGGAGAGGTTTAGTCAACGGATCTGCTACATTCAGGTCCGTGTGTACTTTACAAATATCTATGTCTCCATTTTGAACACTTTCACGAATGGAGTTGAAGCGACGCTTGATATGCCTGGTCTTCCTGTGAAACCTGGGCTCCTTCGCAAGGGCAATAGCTCTTGTGTTGTCATAGAAGAGAGTCATCGGGCCCGACGCATTGGGAATCACCCCTAGGTCGGTAATGAACTCCTTCATCCAAACTGCTTCCTGTGCTGCCTCCGAGGCTGCCATGTACTCCGCTTCACATGTAGATCCCGCCACGACGCTTTGCTTGCAACTGCACCAGCTTACTGCTCCTCCATTCAAAATATACACGTATCCGGTCTGTGACTTCGAGTCATCCAGATCTGTGTCGAAGCTAGCGTCGACGTAACCCTTTACGACGAGCTCTTCGTCACCTCCATAAACGAGAAACATATCCTTAGTCCTCTTCAGGTACTTCAGGATATTCTTGACCGCTGTCCAGTGTTCCTTGCCGGTATTACTTTGGTACCTTCCTACCAAACTTACGGCAAGGTTTACATCAGGTCTGGTACACAGCATGGCATACATAATAGACCCTATGGCCGAGGCATAGGGGATAACACTCATCTCTTCTATATCTTCTGCCGTGGTCGGGCATTGAGCTGTGCTCAATTGCACACCTTGCAATACAGGCAAGAACCCCTTCTTGGACTGATCCATACTGAACTTCTTCAATATCTTGTCAAGGTATGTACTCTGTGAAAGACCAATGAGGCGTCTTGATCTATCTCTATAGATCTTGATGCCTAATATATAAGCAGCTTCTCCAAGGTCTTTCATTGAAAAACACTTATTCAAATAGGCCTTTATACTTTCCAAGAATTCTATATCATTTCCCATCAATAATATGTCATCCACATATAATATGAGAAATGCTACAGAGCTCCCACTCACTTTCTTGTAAACACAGGCTTCTCCATAAGTCTGTGTGAACCCAAACGCTTTGATCATCTCATCAAAGCGAATGTTCCAACTCCGAGATGCTTGCACCAGCCCATAGATTGAGCGTTGGAGCTTGCATACTTTGTTAGCATTCTTAGGATCGACAAAACCTTCCGGCTGCATCATATCCAACTCTTCCTTAAGGAAGCCGTTAAGGAATGCCGTTTTGACGTCCATCTGCCATATCTCATAATCATAGTATGCGGCAATTGCTAACATGATTCGGACGGACTTCAGCTTCGCTACGGGTGAGAAAGTCTCATCGTAGTCAACCCCTTGAACTTGTCGATAACCCTTAGCGACAAGTCGAGCTTTGTAGATGGTCACATTACCATCTGCGTCCGTCTTCTTCTTAAAGATCCATTTGTTTTCTATGGCTCGCTGATCATCGGGCAAGTCAGTCAGAGTCCATACTTCGTTTTCATACATGGATCCTATCTCGGATTTCATGGCTTCAAGCCATTTGTCGGAATCCGGGCCCGCCATCGCTTCTTCATAGTTCGAAGGTTCACCGTTGTCTAACAACATGATTTCCAGGACAGGGTTGCCATACCACTCTGGTGCGGAACGTGTCCTTGTGGACCTACGAAGTTCAGTAACTTGATCTGAAGTTTCATGATCATCATCATTAACTTCCTCCCCAGTCGGTGTAGGCACCACAGGAACATTTTTCCCGCGCTGCGCTACTTTCCGGTTCGGAAGGGGTGACTATCACCTCATCAAGTTCCACTTTCCTCCCACTCAATTCTTTCGAGAGAAACTCCTTCTCTAGAAAGGACCCGTTCTTGGCAGCGAAGATCTTGCCTTCGGATCTGAGGTAGAAGGTATACCCAATAGTTTCCTTAGGGTATCCTATGAAGACGCATTTTTCCGATTTGGGTTCGAGCTTTTCAGGTTGAAGTTTCTTGACATAAGCATCGCATCCCCAAACTTTTAGAAACGACAGCTTAGGTTTCTTCCCAAACCATAATTCATACGGTGTCGTCTCAATGGATTTCGACGGAGCCCTATTTAAAGTGAATGCGGCAGTCTCTAAAGCATAACCCCAAAATGAGAGCGGTAAATCGGTAAGAGACATCATAGATCGCACCATATCCAATAGAGTGCGATTACGACGTTCGGACACACCATTTCTCTGAGGTGTTCCAGGTGGCGTGAGTCGTGAAACTATTCCACATTTCCTTAAGTGTGCACCAAACTCGTGACTTAAATATTCTCCACCACGATCTGATCGTAGGAATTTTATTCTCCTGTCACGTTGATTCTCAACTTCACTCTAAAATTCCTTGAACTTTTCAAAGGTTTCAGACTTGTGTTTCATTAGGTAGACATATCCATATCTACTTAAATCATCAGTGAGAGTGAGAACATAACGACATCCTCCGCGAGCCTCAACACTCATTGGACCACACACATCGGTATGTATGATTTCCAATAAGTAGGTTGCTTGCTCCAGTGTTCCGGAGAACGGAGTCTTGGTCATCTTACCCATGAGGCATGGTTCGCACATGTCAAATGATCCGTAATCAAGAGACTCCAAAAGTCCATCTGCATGGAGCTTCTTCATGCGCTTGACACCAATGTGACCAAGGCGGCAGTGCCACAAGTATGTGGGACTATCGTTATCAACTTTACATCTTTTGGTATTCACATTATGAACATGTGTAACATCACGTTCGAGATTCATCAAAAATAAACCATTAACCAGCGGGGCATGACCATAAAACATGTCTCTCAAATAAATAGAACAACCATTATTCTCAGATTTAAATGAGTAGCCATCTCGAATTAAACGAGATCCAGATACAATGTTCATGCTCAAAGCTGGCACTAAATAACAATTATTGAGGTTTAAAACTAATCCCGTGGGTAGATGCAGAGGTAGCGTGCCAACGGCGATCACATCGACCTTGGAACCATTCCCGACGCGCATCGTCACCTCGTCCTTTGCCAGTCTCCGTTTATTCCGTAGTTCCTGCTTTGAGTTACAAATATGAGCAACCGCACCGGTATCAAATACCCAGGAGCTACTACGGGTACTGGTAAGGTACACATCAATTACTTGTATATCACATATACCTTGGGTGTTGCCGGCCTTCTTCTTGTCCGCTAAATATTTGGGGCAGTTCCGCTTCCAGTGACCACTTCCCTTGCAATAAAAGCACTCAGTCTCGGGCTTGGGTCCATTCTTTGACTTCTTCCCGGTAACTGGTTTACCGGGCACGGCAACTCCCTTGCCGTCCTTCTTGAAGTTCTTCTTACCCTTGCCCTTCTTGAACTTAGTGGTTTAATTCACCATCAACACTTGATGTTCTTTTCTGATCTCCCCCTCAGCTGATTTCAGCATTGAATATACCTCGGGAATGGTCTTTTCCATCCCCTGCATATTGTAGTTCATCACAAAGCTCTTGTAGCTTGGTGGAAGCAACTGGAGGATTCTGTCAATGACCGCGTCATCCGGGAGATTAACTCCCAGCTGAGACAAGCGGTTGTGCAACCCAGACATTCTGAGTATGTGCTCACTAACAGAACTGTTCTCCTCCATTTTACAGCTGAAGAACTTGTCGGAGACTTCATATCTCTCGACCCGGGCATGCGCTTGAAAAACTAGTTTCAGCTCTCGACAATCTCATATGCTCCATGTTTCTCAAAACGCTTTTGGACACCCGGTTCTAAGCTGTAAAGCATGCCGCACTGAACGAGGGAGTAATCATCAGCACGCTGCTGCCAAGCGTTCATAACGTCTTGGTTCTCAGGGATTGGTGCTTCACCTAGCAGTGCTTCTAAGACATAATCTTTCTTGGCTACTATGAGGATGAGCCTCAGGTTCCGGACCCAGTCCGTATGGTTGCTGCCATCATCTTTCAGCTTGGTTTTCTCTAGGAACGCGTTGAAATTGAGGACAACGTTGGCCATTTGATCTACAATACATAGTGTAAAGATTTTAGACTAAGTTCATGATAATTGAGTTCATATAATCGAATTATTTAATGAACTCGCACTCAGATAGACATCCCTCTAGTCATCTAAGTGAAACATGATCCGAGTTCAACTAGGCCGTGTCCGATCATCACGTGAGACGGACTAGTCAAGATCGGTGAACATCTCCATGTTGATCGTATCTTCTATACGACTCATGCTCGACCTTTCGGTCCTCCGTGTTCCGAGGCCATGTCTGTACATGCTAGGCTCGTCAAGTCAACCTAAGTGTATTGCGTGTGTTCCGAGGCCATGTCTGTACATGCTAGGCTCGTCAACACCCGTTGTATTCGAACGTTAGGATCTATCACACCCGATCATCACGTGGTGCTTCGAAACAACGAACCTTGGCAACGGTGCACAGTTAGGGTGAACACTTTCTTGAAATTATTATAAGGGATCATCCTATTTGCTACCGTCGTTCTAAGCAAATAAGATGCAAAATCATGATAAACATCACATGCAATCAAATAGTGACATGATATGGCCAATATCATCATGCTCCTTTGATCTCCATCTTCGGGGCACCATGATCATCTTTGTCACCGGCATGACACCATGATCTCCATCATTGTGTCTTCATGAAGTCGTCACGCCAACGATTACTTCTACTTCTATGGCTAACCCGTTTAGCAACAAAGTAAAGTAATTTACATGGCGTTATTCAATGACACGCAGGTCATGCAAAATAATAAAGACAACTCCTATGGCTCCTGCCGGTTGTCATATTCATCGACATGCAAGTCGTGATTCCTATTACAAGAATATGATCAATCTCATACATCACATATATCATTCATCACATCTTCTGGCCATATTACATCACTTAGCACTTGCTGCAAAAACAAGTTAGACGTCCTCTAATTGTTGTTGCAAGTTTTACGTGGTTTGTAGGTTTCTAGCAAGAACGAATTCTTACCTACGTATGACCACAACGTGATTTGCCAATTTCTATTTACCCTTCATAAGGACCCTTTTCATCGAATTCGTTCCGACTAAAGTAGGAGAGACAGACACCCGCTAGCCACCTTATGCAACTAGTGCATGTCAGTCGGTGGAACCTGTCTCACGTAAGCGTACGTGTAAGGTCGGTCCGGGCCGCTTCATCCTACAATGCCGTCGAAACAAGAAACGACTAGTAGCGGCAAGAAGAATTGGCAAACTCAACGCCCACAACTGCTTTGTGTTCTACTCGTGCATAGTAACTACGCATAGGCCTGGCTCATGATGCCACTGTTGGGAATCGTAGCATAATTTTAAAAAAATTCTACGTTCACCAAGATGCATCTATGGAGTATACTAGCATTGAGGGAAAGGGAGTGCATCTACATACCCTTGTAGATCGCGAGCGGAAGCGTTCCAATGAACGTGGATGACGGAGTCGTACTCGCCGTGATCCAAATCACCGATGACCGAGTGCCGAACGGACGGCACCTCCGCGTTCAACACACGTACGGTGCAGCGACGTCTCCTCCTTCTTGATCCAGCAAGGGGGAAGGAGAGGTTGATGGAGATCCAGCAGCACGACGGCGTGGTGGTGGATGTAGAGGGTCTCGGCAGGGCTTCGCCGAGCTTCTGCGCGAGAGAGAGAGGTGTTGCAGGGGAGGAGGGAGGCGCCCAAGGCTGTTGTGTGCTGCCCTCCCTCCCCCCTTTATATAGGCCCCCTGGGGGGGCGCCGGCCCCAAGAGATGAGATCTCAAGGGGGGCGGCGGCCACAAGGGGGGGAAGGGGTTGCCTTGCCCCCCAAGGCAAGGGGGAACTCCCCCCTAGGGTTCCCAACCCTAGGCGCATGGGGAGGCCCAAGGGGGGGCGCCCCAGCCCACTAAGGGCTGGTTCCCTTCCACTTTCAGCCCACGGGACCCTCCGGGATAGGTGGCCCCACCCGGTGGACCCCCGGGACCCTTCCGGTGGTCCCGGTACAATACCGGTAATCCCCGAAACTTTCCCGGTGGCCGAAACTAGACTTCCTATATATAATTCTTCACCTCCGGACCATTTCGGAACCTATCGTGACGTCTGGGATCTCATCCGGGACTCCGAACAACTTTCGGGTTTCCGCATACATATATCTCTACAACCCTAGCGTCACCGGACCTTAAGTGTGTAGACCCTACGGGTTCGGGAGACATGCAGACATGACCGAGACGCCTCTCCGGTCAATAACCAACAGCAGGATCTGGATACCCATGTTGGCTCCCACATGTTCCACGATGATCTCATCGGATGAACCACGGTGTCGAGGATTCAATCAATCCGTATGCAATTCCCTTTGTCAATCGGTATGTTACTTGCCCGAGATTCGATCGTCGGTATCCCAATACCTTGTTCAATCTCGTTACCGGCAAGTCTCTTTACTCGTACCGCAATGCATGATCCCGTGACTAACGCCTTAGTCACATTGAGCTCATTATGATGATGCATTACCGAGTGGGCCTGGAGATACCTCTCCGTCACTTGGAGTGACAAATCCCAGTCTCGATCCGTGCCAACCCAACAGACACTTTCGGAGATACCCGTAGTGCACCTTTATAGTCACCCAGTTACGTTGTGACGTTTGGCACACCCAAAGCACTCCTACGGTATCCAGGAGTTGCACGTTCTCATGGTCTAAGGAAAAGATACTTGACATTGGAAAAGCTCTAGCAAACGAAACTACACGATCTTTTATGCTATGCTTAGGATTGGGTCTTGTCCATCACATCATTCTCCTAATGATGTGATCCCGTTATCAATGACATCCAATGTCCATAGTCAGGAAACCATGACTATCTGTTGATCAACGAGCTAGTCAACTAGAGGCTTACTAGGGACACGTTGTGGTCTATGCATTCACACATGTATTACGATTTCCGGACAATACAATTATAGCATGAATAATAGACTATTATCATGAACAAAGAAATATAATAATAACCATTTATTATTGCCTCTAGGGCATATTTCCAACAGTTGGGTACTTGTCTGTTCAAGCACTTATGACCCCTACGCCTGGTTTCCACGCGTACCCCGGTTTTTACATAACTGAGCGGGTATTCGGATACACTCCGGACTATCGGGTCCAGAGGTCGAAGCGAAAAGGTCCGCCATGACAAATGATTACAATCCGGCTAGGGACAATATATGTCATTTGAAGTACATAGTCACTTAGACTGACTAAATTCTTCTTCTATACCATCCAATAGGCTGTCTAGCGTACAATCCTGTTGGGAATACTTTGCGGCTAATTCTACTTGGTCATACACCAAATTGACGGGGATCTCTTTCCCATCAGGCCCCACAGGTCCGACCTCGGCAATGTGGTAAGGGTCAGCCTTGGTATACCGCGTCTTCACCATGGCCCAGGCTTCCCTCGCACCTTGTCGGCAGGCTGATATGTTCCATAATCGGAAGCGCCGCCGCGCTTCCTTGAGCTTCTCTACAAGCTCCCCCATGCCTCCTGGCAGGGAGACGGATGGCCACAAGGCTTGGGCAATGCCCTGCATCACCTGCCGAACTTGTTCGTGCAGTTGTGAGAGCTCCGGCAGAAGATCACCCGTAGCCCCGGGCATTTCCTCCTCGGGACGACCCGTTAGCATACCTGCAGATATAACTCTGTTAGCTGGTTTCTTCACCGAACTCTTTAAAAGTTCGTTCAAGCACTTACTGAAAATGCCGCGTCAAAGCCTCTTATTCTCCTTTACGGAGTCAGCAAGCTGGGCCCGAACATCTTTCAGTTCCATGCCCAGCTGGATATTGGCATCTTGGAGATTATTTTTCTCCTGCCTAACCTTTTTAAGCACGCGCTCACCAGCCTTTAGCTATCGTTGGGCATGCGGCTCATTCGCTATCACGACCTCCGGATTCACTCCGGAGTCATCTGCAGAATCTATTGTTAGATTTGCATGCATGCCGCATACTATCTAGTACGTGTCATTCTTTGCAATAGAGACAAGTGTTACCAGAGGGGGCCTTCTCGGACTCCTTCAGCGCGGCAACTGCGGCCCGTAGCTGGGCTTTGCACTCTTCCAGCTCTTGAGACAATTGGGTATTCTTCTCCGTAAGAACCTACACGAAAAATGATCCTTAAATCAGTTGTATCAACTGTTTCAAGTCTCAGGGGCTACTCACATATATAATTATCAGATTTTCTTACCCGTATATCCTTTACATACTGGTCCGTGGCTCTGGCAATACCATTTTGAGCAGCTCGGATGTACGCGTCTCCCGAGTTGAAGGCATCGAACGCCTCTTGGGAGAAACAAGCGTCACGGAGTACGGCCCGGCGACGCCTGTGATTCATAGCGCTCTCCACTTCGGAATTTGTAGCGGATAGCCTATCCGCATCCTCTGTAGGAGGAACATCCGGCGTTCGCCCCATGTTAGCGTCCGCCTCTATGTCCGGCTCTGGAGCCTGACTGGTGGAAGCGTGACCGGCAGCCCTTCCGGATATAGTCCGGCGAGTGTTTTTCCTACTAGGAAACATGGACGTTATTATATTTTAAAAGACGACAACCACGGAGCAGGGTTTTGTTTCATACCTCTGCAATGGCATCTCAGTCCTGACCGCTTTCCTTTTAAGCCTACCCGGCTTCGGTGCCCCTTATTGGTGAGTCACTGCGGGTTCAGCATGGCGTCCCGAGGGCCTTCCCTGTAAGACACCATATGTGTGCGATAGGTGAAGTGCAGAAAAGGGGATCCTTCTTGGAAGTTGGAACACCGGTTTTACTTACATGTGACACAGGGAGTAGTCCAGGATAATCGGCTATGATGGCCACCATGGCATCATTGCAGCTCAATTGATAGAACGTCCTGTCAATTAGCTCCACAAATATGTCCGGATCCTCTTTGAGTCCGGGGTCGAGGGCCCGGTCAGGGTCCTCTCGTTGTGGAGGCGGGCTGTGGACCTCCCTCATAGCTTTTCGCAGCTCCTGCTATGAAATAGCAAGGTAAATATTCACGACAAAGAATGCGGGAAGGTCTGGAGTAAAAAGTAGCAGCTCACCCAGCTTGGGGGGTTGTACATGGAGAACCCATCCTGTGGCTTGATACGAATGAACTCTTCTTCCTCTCCTTTGTATAAACCGGACAGTATTTTCGCTAGAGCAGCGACGGAGTCCGGACCTTTACGACCGCAGCGGGTGGCGTCGTCTTCTCCATTGAAGTGCCACATGGGATGCCCCCGATATTGAAGTGGTTGTACCCCCCGCATTATACATATTGACATAACCTCAATTACTTTCAATCCTGACTGGGCCAGCGTTCGTATCCGACTCATCAGGTAAAGGACTTCCCCGTTATCTTCCTCCTGAGGGCTTCGAGGACACCAGCTGCGGCGTTTCTTCAAGGGAGCATTGTCGAACTCAGGGAGGCCCATCCGAATAGGGTCCGGAAGGGGGACGTCCTCCATATAGAACCACTCCGAAGGCCAGTCCTCGGATGTCTTCTTCGGAGTACCGGACAGGTATCCGGTCCCGGCGATGCGCCATATTTCGGCTCCGCCCACTTGGTATATTGACCCCTCCTGTGTACGGGGTACGAGGCAGAACAACCTCTTCCATAGCTCAAAATGAGCTTCACAGCCCAGAAACAGCTCGCAAAAGGCGACATAGCCAGCGATGAGTAATATGGAGGCAGGAGTAAAATTGTGCAGCTGGAGGCCGTAGAACCCCAGGAGCCCGCGGAGAAATGGATGAATTGGAAATCCAAGCCCTCTTAATAAGTAAGGGACAAGGCATACCCGCTCCCCCATGGATGGGTTGGGAAAGCTCTCCGCTTGCCCCCCGCCATTATAGGTAGCGAGCCCGGCTCGAACGGGGACCATATACGCTGGGGGGAGAAATCCCTGGGTCTGTAACTCTACTAATTGGCTGTCGGGGACAGAACACTTCTTCCAATTGCCGGGCTTAGGGCTACGGGAGCGAGAGGAGGAGCTGCGGCGACCGGCCATGTTGGAATGGATTTTTTTCCGGGCGCGCTCCGATGGATACTCGCTGTGGGAGGATGGTGTGATCTGGATCTGAGAATCCCCGTCTCTTTAATAGACGATTTACCCACATGGCTAGGGTGGTAAATGTAAAAACGCCCCGACTTCTCGCATTCGCTCGACGCGTGGAGGATATCCATTATTAGGTGCGGAAGCCAAGGAGTGCAACATTTATGGGAAGCAGGACACTACTCAAATAGGTATTCGGAATTTGGAGAAGAACCCGCCTTGCAATGCCGAAGACAATTTGTGCGCCGGACTCATCGCCATTGAAGCCTGGTTCGGGGGCTACTGAGGGAGTCCTGGATTAGGGGGTCCTCGGACAGCCGGACTATATCCTTTGGCCGGACTGTTGGACTATGAAGATACAAGATTGAAGACTTCGACCCATGTCCGGATGGGACTTTCCTTGGCATGGAAGGCGAGCTTGGCAATACAGATATGTAGATCTCCCCCCTTTGTAACCGACTCTATGTAACCCTAGCCCCCTCTAGTGTCTATATAAACCGGAGGGTTTAGTCCGTAGGGCAACAACAACCATACCATAGGCTAGCTTCTAGGGTTTAGCCTCTACGATCTCGTGGTAGATCAACTCTTGTAATACTCATATCATCAAGATCAATCAAGCAGGAAGTAGGGTATTACCTCCATCGAGAGGGCTCGAACCTGGGTAAACATCGTGTCCCCTGCCTGCTGTTACCATCCGCCTTAGACGCACAGTTCGGGACCCCCTACCCGAGATCCGCCGGTTTTGACACCGACATTGGTGCTTTCATTGAGAGTTCCACCGTGCCGTCATCATAAGGCTGGATGGCTCGCCTCGTTGTCAAGGACAACATCACCTCTGGGGGAGCCCTGGCTGTAGGCCAAACTCTCCGACTAGGCGGTTTCGTCATGACCGCCCGTTCGGCCGCTGCGCCGACGATAACTTCTCGGGTCATCGAAAACAGCCTCCACGTCGGCTCGGAATTCACCGAGCAGATGGATCCAATGGAGCTTTCCTCTTTGAATGAGCTCTTGGATCGCATCGCCGCTTTGGGAGTCGCTACGGACTATGATCGGATTGGGCCTAAACCCGACCAACGGGAGATTAACTCTCCGCCAGTCACCCATTAGATAGCGGTGGTGGAGGAGCAATGCGGCGATTCTTCCTCTATCTTGAGGACAAACTATGTCCGGATTCCCGAGCTCTCCGAGCCGGATACCCGTCCACGGGAGGACATGGCCCAAACCTTGAACCTAGAATCAGGCAGCGGGCCAGACCTATTGGGCAACATCCCGGAGCCCGAACTTCCAAGCTCGGAAACTCTTCCGCCCCTGGGTCTCAGATCGGGTCAGGGTTCGGATCTAAATCTACCCACCCACCCAGATATAAGAGATCTTTCCCACATTAGACAAGAGCCCCAAGAGACAGTACACCACTATTGGGCCAGATTCCTCCTTGTAATGAGCAAGGTTAAGGACTGTCGCGAGGAAGACGCAATTTCATTCTTTTGCAAAAATTGCATGGACAGGGGAATCCTCAACGCCATAAGTCGCCGTGACATAGCACACTTCGCCGACTTGGCGGCCATCGTACGAAAGTACTGTGCGATGGAAAGCGTCTGGAAAACCCAAACAAAATTTTGGGATCCTCCGGCTCTGACAAAACCCCCAGTCCGAACTAAAAGAGTGCACTCTCGTAAGTCACCCGATCCAATTACAAAGAAACATAAGCCCACTGCAGGGCGTGGAACCGTATTGGAGGGATGGCTCAATGGGCCATGCAAAATTCACAGTACAGCGGATACAATGCCAACACACAGCCTTAGAGCATGTTGGGTACTCCGGCAGGTGGCCAAGAGCGGTGAGGATCTCCTCATCAACAATACCGTAGAGCATCATCCCGTGGAGAACAACAATACAGTACTGACAGTCTTCGAGATCTTCGCCTCAAATAATAGGAGCAAGCGAGCACTCCGCAGCCTTGCCGAAGTCTGCCACGTGGCAACAATAAATCCATGGAGTGATACGGCTATCACCTTCAATGCCAATGACGAACCTAAATTCCGAACAGCCCGAGCACCAGCCGCTTTGGTCCTTAGCCCAATTCTGGACGGCTTCCGGCTTACTAAAGTGCTCCTGGACGGCGGCAGCGGATTAAACCTCATCTATGAGGAGACTCTTCGAAAAATGGAAATAGACAGAAGCTGCATTGAGCAAAGCAGCACGACCTTCAGAGGAATCATCCGTAGTCGGGAGGCACGATGTGCCGGAAAAATCACACTGGATGTGGTATTCGGCACGCCGGAGAATTACAGGTCCGGAGAAATCACATTCCAAGTGGCCCCGTTCAATAGCGGATACCACGCCCTTCTAGGGCAGGAGGCATTCACGATCTTCCAAGCTATACCCCATTACGGGTACATGAAGCTCAAAATGCCTCCATCGAGAGGGCCCGAACCTGGGTAAAGATCGTGTCCCCCGCCTCCTGTTACCATCCGCCTTAGACGCACAGTTCGGGACCCCCTACTCGAGATCCGCCTGTTTTGACACCGACACTGTCCTTTGCTCAGATGGCCACAAATGATATTCTTCGCTTGAGAATCGAGTTGCTTGAATCTCTTCACATCAGCAGCATTCAGAGAAGGTGTGACTGAGGGAACACCATTTTCCACAACATACCAGAGATCGTTATCAATTGCCTCAAGATGCATTCGCATCTTATTCTTCTAGTAGGGGTAGTCCGTCCCATCAAAGGTAGGACACCCAGCAGAGACCTTGATCATACCTGCGGTCGACATAATTAAAACTCCAGGCGGTTAAACCAAAATCACACAGAACAAGGGAGTACCTTGCTCTGATACCAATTGAAAGTGCGTTATATCGACTAGAGGGGGGGTGAATAGGCGATTTTTATGAATTCTTCACTGAGGAATTTGCGGGTGAGGAAATTCCTTAGCGTAGAACTACTAGCAGCGGAATAAGTACTCAAAAGTAAACATAACAGAAGACAAGCATGGTCATCATGATTAAATGAAGACAAGCACAGAGTACAGAAATCGTAATCACAGGATAACACAAGATGAAGACAAACAGACTAAAGAAATTGAACTGAGGAAATTGGGAAAGTCTTCAGTCGAAGTCTTCAAACACAGATATGAACAGGTGCACAACACAGTTATGAGGAAATGAAAGAATTGAGGAAATAGAACCAGTAGGCTTGGTGAAGACAATGATTTGGTAGACCAGTTCCAACTGCTGTCTCAGTTGTACGTCTGGTTGGAGCGGCTAGGTATTTAAACCTGAGGACACATAGTCCTCACCGTATTCTCCTTGAGCTAAGGTCACACAGACCTCGCCCAATCACTCGTGGTAAGTCTTCAGGTGACTTTCAAACCTTCACAGACTAGGTCACCCGGCGATCCACAATTCCTCTTCGATGCTCTAGACCAATGACGCCTAACCGTCTGGAAGAAGCACAGTCTTCAAAGGTAACAAGTGCGGATCCACGCAGGATCAATCTCTTCAGTGATGCTCAATCACTTTGGGTTTGTAGGTGTTTGGGTTTGGGTTTCCTCACTTGATGATTTTCGCTCAAAGTCCTCGGAGGATGGGATGCTCTCGAATGACAAGTGTCAGTTTCTCTCGGAGCAGCCAACCAGCTAGTGGTTGTAGGGGGCGGCTATTTATAGCCTAGGGAGCAGCCCGACATGATAAGACATAAATGCCCTTCAATGATATGACCGTTAGGTGGGTAGATATTTTGGGACAGCTGGCACAAGGCACAACAACGGTCGGAAATTTGAGTATCAAATTCCTCAGGGCTATCATGTTCCTCACTGTGTAGGCAATCCGCACTGGTGAATTCGTAACTCCTCAGTCAGAACAAATTCCTCAGAGACCAGAAGAACTTCATCTCTTTCACTGAAGAATATGACTGAACTGTATGTGATTTCCAATGGCTTCACTCGAAGGGATTGGTAGGTGTAGGATTTTGAGTTGAGCATCACATGGAAATTTTTCCTTAGTATTTCCTCGACCCCCTTTAATAGTACGGTGTTTCCTATGGCTCAAGAAAGACAAAATGAAACTACGAAAACAAAAGTCTTCACGCTTCATGTTCCTCGAATGAATACCAAATCTTCAAGGTCACACCAATTTCTTCACTTTCAAAGTCTTCAGAAAGTCTTCAGTAATCCAAAGTCTTCAGTTGAAGAACTTCATTTTCAGGGGTTGACTTTCTCTGTAAATATCAAACTCCTCATAGACTTATAAACCTGTGTACACTCACAAACGCATCAGTCCCTTAACCTATTAGTCTTCAATACACCAAAATCACTAAGGGGCATTAGATGCACTTACAGGAACACTTAGTGCGCTATCAAACGCCACAACGTAACTGGGTGATTATAAAGATGCTCTACAGGTGTCTGCGATGGTGTTTGTTGAGTTGGCATAGATCGAGATTAGGATTTGTCACTCCGATTGTCGGAGAGGTATTCTGGGCCCTCTCGATAATGCACATCACTATAAGCCTTGCAAGCAATGTGACTAATGAGTTAGTTGCGAGATGATGCATTACGGAACGAGTAAAGAGACTTGCCGGTAACGAGATTGAACTAGGTATTGAGATACCGACGATCGAATCTCGGGCAAGTAACATACCGATGACAAAGGGAAAAACGTATGTTGTTATGCGGTTTGACCGATAAAGATCTTCGTAGAATATGTAGGAACCAATATGAGCATCCAGGTTCCGCTATTGGTTATTGACCGGAAGTGAGTCTCGGTCATGTCTATATAGTTCTCGAACCCGCAGGGTCCGCATGCTTAACGTTCGGTGACGATCAGTATTATGAGTTTATGTGTTTTGATGTACTGAAGGTAGTTCGGAGTCCTGAATATGATCACGGACATGACGAGGAGTCTTGAAATGGTCGAGACATAAAGATCGATATATTGGAAGGCTATGTTTGGACATTGGAATGGTTCCGGGTAAGTTCGGGCATTTACCGGAGTACCGGGGGGTTACCGAAACCCCCGGGGAGTCATTGAGCCTTAATGGGCCTTAGTGGGAGAGAGGAGGAGGCGGCTAAGGTGGGCGCCCCCCAAGCCCAATCCGAATTGGGAGGGGGGCCGGTCCCCCTTTCCTTCTCTCCCTCTTTCTCTTCCTTCTTCTCCTACTCCAACTAGGGAAGGGGGGAATCCTACTCCCACCGGGAGCAGGACTCCCCCTTGGGCGCGCCATAGAGACGGTCGGCCCTCCCCTCCTCCACTCCTTTATATACGGGGGAGGAGGGCACCCCATAGACACACAAGTTGATTGTTTAGCCGTGTGCGGTGCCCCCCTCCACAGATTTCCACCTCGGTCATATTGTTGCAGTGCTTAGGCGAAGCCCTGCGCCGGTAGCTTCATCATCACTGTCACCACGACGTCGTGCTGACAAAAGTCTCCTCGACCTCAGCTGGATCTAGAGTTCGTGGGACGTCACCGAGCTGAACGTGTGCAGATCACGGAGGTGCCGTACCTTCGGTGCTAGGATCGGTCGGATCGTGAAGACGTACGACTACATCAACCGCGTTGTCATAACGCTTCCGCTTACGGTCTACGAGGGTACGTGGACAACACTCTCCCCTCTCGTTGCTATGCATCACCTAGATGGATCTTGCATGTGCGTAGGATTTTTTTTGAAATTACTGCGTTCCCCAACATTAACTCGATCTGACAGACGAAATCTTCGTCCGTCAGAGCGGCCTCCTTGAGGAGAAAGGGCAGTTGCGGCGGTGGTGCTTGCACCTCCTCGTCATCGGAGGAGATGACGATCTCCTCCTTGGCGGAGGAGCTGGCCATCATGGACGTTGACTGGCCCGGAGAGCGTTTGCGGCGCCAAGACCCGCCGGAGGAGGAGCTTCCGCCAACTCCGCCTGCCGGCGCGGAGCACCATAACTTTGGTATTGTCACAGATTGTCTTGAAGAGGGAGAGGGAGGGGCTCGGGGCACGGAGACGGGGGAGGGGGCACATGCTCGGGGAGGGGGTGGTGCATCTCTGTGCAACTCCGGCGCGCGGCTTAAATAGCCGCGACGAGGACCAGACGAAGGGCCGGTCAGCCGCTTCAATGCGGCACAACGGTCGGAGTTGGTTCCTCGGGAACCTGCGTCCGCATTGAAGCGGCGGCCGCCGAGAGGTCGCGTCGGTCAGCACCGCCCTCCCTCCCTCCAGTCACATCGCGGCTTTAATGCCGGCCTCCGCGTGCTCTAGGCCGACATGAATGTAGCGCGGTAAACGGTGCGTGCCTCAGAAGGAAAATGTGGGAGGGACGGGTGACGGGGTTTTGGTGGGTTAGGGCGGTCAAAAGCTAGCTTGGGAGTGATCCAGACTCCCGCAAATCTCTGCCATGTTTGTCTCTGGTTTGCGGGAGAAATCATATCCGGACCGTTCCGCGGACCGATATAGGTCGGCATTGGATGGCTTTCGCAGTCCGGACAACCCAGTCCAGACGATTGCGGGAGGTTTACGGATCCGTCTTGGACAAGCCCTAAGGTTCTATTTTCAGGAACCTTCCATAAACCAAGTCCTGGACACGTTCTCTATCTGCCAAAATGTGACGTCCTATTTCGTTTGTTGGGTCGCCTGCATTTTTGCGAAGGATCGACAATTAGTTGTCGAGTCTCGTTATTGGTGGGGTGACGACACAACTAATAAAAAGATGCATTGGTTTTCCTGGTGGAAGATGTGTATACGAAAGAAGAAGGGAGGTATGGGCTTTAGGAATATCCATTGTTTTAACCTTGCACTTTTGGCAAAACAAGCTTGGCGCCTCATTGACAATCCAGACTCACTATGTGCAACCATTTTAAAAGCCAAGTACTTCCCAAATGGAGATCTTATATATGAGTGCGACTTTGAAGAAAAAATCATCATATACTTGGCAGAGTATAATGGCTGGTGTGGACACACTGAGACGTGGGTATATTTGGAGAATTGGAGATGGTGAAAAGGTGAATATATGGGAGGATTCGTGGATCCGTCAATCACCAACGAAAAAAGTTCTAACTATAAGAGGTAACAATTTAATCTCCCGAGTCTGTGGTATCATTGATCCGGCAACTGGCGACTGGGATTCACAATTGGTTAATCAAATGTTCTGGGAAGTGGACGCCCACAGGATACTTGCTATACCCTTGCCTATACATGAAATGACGGATTTCATTGCGTGGGATCCCACCAAGAATGGAATTTTTTCGGTCCGATCCGCTTACCAAATTGAATGGAATGCTCAATTTGGTCACCTGCTGCAAACTGGAGCGGAATCTTCATATCTGGACGAGAAGTGGAATTTGCTATGGAGCTTACAATGCCCAGCCAAGATCCGAATCTTTATTTGGATAGTTCTCCATAGTGCTATCCCGTGTAGGGCGGTTCTGGCCTCGAAGCACATAAAAGTGAAAGCACATTGTCCAGAATGGAATATGGGACAGATAGTATCAAACACTTCCTTTTTGAATGCCCGAGATCAAACGAGGTGTGGCGACAATTGGGGTTGATTGATGTTATCAAGATGAGATGCATAAATCTGAAATCAGGTGAAGAAGTGGTGCGGGAACTGATACGTCTCCAACATATCTATAATTTATGAAGTATTCATGCTGTTATATTATAATTCTTGGATGTTTTACAATCATTTTATAGCAACTTTATATCATTTTTGGGACTAACCTATTGACCCAGTGCCCAATGCAAGCTACTGTTTTTTGCTTGTATTTTGCATCGCAGGAAATCAATATCAAACGGAGTCGAAACACCGTGAAATTTTTTGTGGATTTTTATGGACCAGAAGACTCCCGATGGGCCAGAGCAGCACCTGGGGGGTGCCCCGAGGGGCACAACCCACCAGGGCCCAGACGCGCCCATGTGAGTTGTGCCCACCTCAGTGTCCTCCCGCACCCCCTCTTTACCCAATAACTTCACAAATATTCCAAAAACCCTCGGGGTTAACCTAGATCAGAAGTTCCGCCGCCGTAGGCCTCTGTAGCCAGCAAAAACCAATCTAGACTCCATTCCGGTACCCTGCCGGAGGGGGGAATCATCTTCGATGGCCATCTTCATCATCCCGGCGGCCACCACGATGAGGAGGGAGTAATCCACCCTCGGGCTGAGTGTTTGTACCAGTAGCTATGTGTTTAATCTCTCTCTCTGTCTCTCTCTCTCTCTCTCTCGTGCTCTTGAGATGTCATGATCTTGATGTATCGCGGGCTTTGTTAATGTAGTCGGATCATATGGTGTTTCCCCCTCTCTATCTTGTTGTGATGAATTGAGTTTTTCCCTTTGAGATTTCGTTGTTATCGGATTGAATACTTTTATGGATTTGAGAGCACTTGATATATGTCTTGCATATGCATACTTGTGGTGACAATGGAGTATCCTATTGATTCACTTGATATGTGTTTTGGCACTCAACTAGCGGATTCCCGTAGTGACATTATTGGGGTAATCTATGCATAGGGGTTGATGCACGTTCTCGTCTTTTGTTTCTCCGGTAGAAATCTTGGGGCACTCTTTGAGATTCTTTGTGTTGGATTGAGTATTATGAATCTGAAATTATTTGGTGTTATTTTAGTACGAACTCTTGTATATATCGATCGGAAAGAATAGCTTCGAGGTGGTTTCGTACCCTACAAACGATTTCTTCGTATGTTCTCCGCTAGATAGGAACTTTGGAGTGATTCTTCATTGCACTTTGAGGGGTGGTTATATGATCCAGTTATATTAGCACTGTTGAGAGATTGCACTAGTGAAAGTACGGACCCTAGGCCTCATTTTCAAGCATTGCAATACCATTTTCGTGCCCGTTTACTATTTGCTACCTTGCTGCTTTTATTTATTCAAATTATAAAAATATATTTCTACCATCAATATTACACTTTTATCACCATCTCTTCGCCGAACTAGTGCACCTGTACAATTTGCCATTGTATTTGGTGTGTTGGGGACACAAGAGATTTCTTGTATTTGGTCGCAGGGTTGTTTGAGAGAGATCATCTTCATCCTACACCTCCCACGGATTGATAAACCTTAGGTCATCCACTTGAGGGAAAATTGTTACTGTCCTACAAAACTCTGCGCTTGGAGGCCCAACACGAGTTTACAAGAATAAAGTTGCATAATATACATCAAGCTCTTTTCAGGCGCCGTTGCCGGGGAGGTGAGTGCATGAAGTTATATCTTTAGATTTTGCAATTGAATCTTTTAGTTTCCTGTTTTATCACTAGTTTGGTTATAAAAGAAAACTACATAAAAAATGGAATTGAGGTTGCATCATATTATTGATCATCTTTATAATATCTTTCTTGAAAATGATGGATCGGAAAATTGTGCTCAATTTTTAGAAGAAGGAGTCAATAAAATGTTTGGCACAAAATATTTGAATGATGAGCATGATTGCGATGTTGTGAGTATGAATTCTTTGAATATTCAAAATGCTAATGATCATTGCAAAAGTCATGACAAAAATGTTTCTTATAAGCATGTCAATTTTTGCGGAGTGAATTGGGAGTGCAAATGCACACCAAAAAGGGAAGATATATTTTGTAAGAAGCATAAATATTTAGAAACGAAAAAGTTGCAAGAGAGGCTAGATGATTGTGCTGAAAGATTTAATTTTTTTGCCATCCTTGTGAACTTTGCAATGAACGTGGTCGTTTAAATCTCCAATGCAAATTGTTTCATGATCAAATCATGTCCAAAAATTGTGATAACTTGATTACCCTTGAGCATCACAAAGAGCTTAGTCTTCTTTTGTTGTATGAATAAATGAAATGTATAACTGAGGGTATTCCAAAATTTAGTCTCGAGAGATTTCTTGATTTTGATTTACAGGAAATTTGTATGTTTGTGCGGTGAATTGCATTGAGAATCCATATATTGCCAACTATCTAAAGACAAGAAAACAAATAGAATATGAAGAGAGTACTAATGAAAGGGAAAATATTTCCCAATAGCCTCCTAGTGTTTATTATGATGAAGCAGGTAACGAGGAGGAGTTTCCTATCCAATAAATCTCTTCAACAATAAGCTTGAAATATTTAATTAAACCCACACATGGTGTGGTGAAGAAGAAAAAAAGAAGAAAGAATAGAGGTAAAAAGGTATCTCTCCCAAATAGTGTTACTCCTATTATTGTTGTGCCTCATGAAAATGAATCAAAAATAATTGTGGAGGATGATGCACTTGATGATGATATTGCTTCTATGTCTTATGGCACAATGTCCGAGAGCACTATTGATGATGATTTTGTTATGCCCATTGCTTGTTGTGATGATTATGATTGGGAAGATAATGATACTTCTTATAATCTTGGAAATCTTTTTTGCACCAACTTGGGAAATTATGATGATGCAATTGTTATACCATTGGTGCTATTCATACTATTAATGATGAGAGTGATTATGCTTATGATATGCCAAGCCACAAGCTTGGGGATGCTATGTTTGATGAGAATGATATATTTGAGAATTTATTTGCTGCAATTAATGTTTGTCCCAAGCTTGGGGATGCTATGCTTAATGAAGATGATCTTTTTAGTCCCCTTACTTTGAATGATCAAATTTGCTATGATGATTGCATGCCTCCCACGTATGATGATTATTATGATGACGCTTATGTTATAAAAAGTAGTGATAATTATTGTCATAATTTTGAATATCCTTTTACTGAACATTGCTCTTTTAATGTGGAAACAATTTATAGTATTCGAGTTGCATATGATACGCCCACCATTGTGAATGAGAAGAAATTTTCCTATGTGGAGAGTAATAAAATTTCTAGGCTTGTGGATCATGAAAAGAATGCTTTATGTGATGATTATATTGATGAATCTATTCATGATGCTACTGAAAATTATTATGAGAGAGGAACTTATGATGCATGATGCTCTTTTTATGTTTCAATTCTTATCTTTTATACGAGCATCATCGAAATCATCATGCCTACCTTAAAAGGCACTAAAGAAAAGCGCTTGTTGGGAGACAACCCAACACTTTTACCTACTATTTTTGTGTGTTCACATGATTATGCTACTGTAGTAATCATATTTTATAGCTTTTGTTTCAATAAAGTACGAAGTAAAGCCTTTGGGATAGTGTGGATGATAGTTGACTTGATTCTGTCCAAAAACAGAAACTTTTGCGCCCAGTCCAGGAATTTTGAAAATTCACTGGTAGGTGCTTTTGATCTAATTTTTATACAGGTGATAGATATATAAATTACCCAGGTTTTCCTATTTTTCAGAAGTTTTGGAGTAGCAGAAGTATGGTAGTTATCCAGATCATTACAGACTGTTCTGTTTTTGATAGATTCTGTTTTCAATGCATAGTTTGCTTGTTTGATATTTTCTATGACTTATATTGCTCAATATAAATTGTGGAAATGATATGCTACAGTAGGCATTGTGTGGAAACAATTGTGAATCTTGTGTTTGACAGAACCAAAGTGAAATGGTTTGCTCTTTATCATACTAACCTATCTCACGAAATTCCGTTAAGTTTTGTGTGATTAAAGTTTTCAAGTTTTGGGTGAGATGTTGATATGAGGAGAATAAGAAGTGACAAGACCCTAAGCTTGGGGATTCCCAAGGCACCCCAAGGTAATATTCAAGGAAGATCCAAGCAACTAAGCTTGGGGATGCCCCGGAAGGCATCCCCTCTTTCGTCTCCAACATTATCGGTAACCTCGCTTGAAGCTATGTTTTCATTCATCATATGATATGTGTTTTGCTTGGAGCGTCAATTTATTTTGTTAGGATTTGCTTGCAGTTATTTAGACTAATGTTTTGCATCTTTTATTTCAATAAAAGTGGCAATGATAGCCTTTACTATGCTTATTTTGCAAGTCTACATGTTGCTGTTTGAAAACAGAAAGTTTATCGCTATTGCAAAAATTCCCTTGAAAAGTCAGAATGTGATAAAATGTTGAATTGTTTTGCAAATTAAGATCTGATATTTTTTTTACAGTGTGGTAAAATTTTCATAATTTTTGGAGTTGAATAAGTATTGATACTCTTGCATTCTTTACAGACTGTACTGTTCTGGCAGATTGTTGTAATGTTTGCATCGTTTGCATATGTTTGCTTGTTTAATGATTCTATTTGAGGATAGGAGTATTAAATATGCAGAGGCATTTAGTATGCAATGTTGAATAATAATTTTAGTGATTTGCTACAGTAGAGAATGATAAGGTTTTTGCATTGGTTTATACTAACTTATCTCACGAGTTCTTGTTGAGTTTTGTGTGGATGAAGTTTTTAAGATTTAGGGAAACCGTGATATAAAAGGAATTAAGGAGACACAAAAGCTCAAGCTTGGGGATGCCCAAGGCATCCCAAGATAATATTTCAAGAAGTCTCAAGCATCTAAGCTTGGGGATGCCCCGGCAGGCATCCCACCTTTCTTCAACAACAATTATCGGCTAGTATCGGTTGAGCCTAAGTTTTTGATTCTTCACATGAGTTGTGCTATCCTTGAAATGCCATTTTATTTTCATTCTGCTTGCTGATTTAATAAAATACTTAGATCTGAAAGTTTTAAATAATAGAGAGTCCTTGCATAACTATCTATTTACTTAACTACTCGATTGATCTTCACTTATATCTTTTTGGAGTAGTTTGTCATTTACTCTTGTGCTTCACTTATATCCTATGAGTAAATTGTTGAATAAATTGAATGTCATGAAGTTGAAACCATATCATGCCTAGTGGTAGCTTCACATTGGATTTAGAAAGTGAAATCTTTTGAGGCTTGACAATCACAATATTGGTCATACAAGCAATTCACGAATGATTAGTAGAAGGAAGAGAACTTTCAAATGCAAATACACTATCTTGGAAATCTTTTGAGATTGTGAGCCCCCATCAAAATATTATATGCCAAAATTGTTGACGTTGGAGAAGGAAGACAACATAATGATTTATGTGTGTTCATATTCACATAGAAGTTATATTGTCAGAGATGCTTCAACATGTGGTCCTTGCCCCCCATCTTTGCTAGCCAAAAATTCCGCACCAAGTAGAGATACTACTTGTGCATCCAAAAACCCTTAAACCCAAATCTTATTTTCAAGAGTCCACCATACATACCTAAGGATTGAGTAAGATCCTTCAAGTAAGTTATCATCGGTGCAATAAGGCAATAAAAATTCTTCTAAAAGTGTTAGATCATTTAGTGTAAGAGAAATTAAGCGTTGTACGAACTTGTGATGGCAAAGAATAAAAGTGACAGACTGCATAAGAAAGGTTGCTATCATAAGGGGCAATATAACGTGGCATTTTTTTCCACTAAGGGCTTGAGCATACAAACAAATAAGCGCATGGCAACCTCTGCTTCCCTCTGTGAAGGGCCTATCTTTTACTTTTATGAATTTACTTTTATGCAAGAGTCAAAGTTTTTCTCTCTATTCCTTTTTATTTTCTCCTTTGGCAAGCATCATGTGGCGAGGAAAAATCTAGGCACATATATCCAGTTGAATATGGGTAGCATGAGTTATTATTGTTGACATCACCCTTGAGGTGAATACGTTGGGAGGCGAAATTATAAGCCCCTATCTTTCTATGTGTCCGGTTGAAACGTTTTGCTCATGTCTATGCGGTGAGTGTTAGCAATCATAGAAGACTATATGATGGTTGAGTATGTGGAGCTCTTACTTAGACTCTGTTGGATAAATTGAATTGCAATTGTTTGGTGACTAAGTATATAGGTTATTGAGTTTCAAGAGAACTCATTGTTTGAACCTTAACATGTGAATTGGTTGCTACTTTAACATGAGAAATAATTGCTGCTATCATGCTAGGAAAAGTGATTCAAATTGTCATTGATCAAACTTATGCACTTTGTTAGCATTCACACTTCATAAATTATTTATTTTATCATTTACCTACTCGAGGACGAGTAGGAATTAAGCTTGGGGATGCTGATACTCTCCAACGTATCTATATTTATGAAGTATTCATGTTGTTATGTTATCATTCTTGGATGTTTTACAATCATTTTATAGCAACTTTATATCATTTTTTGGGACTAACCTATTGACCCAGTGCCCAGTGCGAGGTGCTATTTTTTGCTTGTTTTTTACATCGCAAGAAATCAATATCAAACGGAGTCCAAACACTGCGAAACTTTTTGTGGATTTTTTATGCACCAGAAGACTCCCGATGGGCCAGAGCAGCACCTGGGGGTGCCCCGAGGGGGCACAACCCACCAGGGCGCGCCTGGGGGCCCAGGCGCGCCCAGGTGGGTTGTGCCCACCTCGGTGACCTCCCGCACCCCCTCTTACCCTATAAATTCACAAATATTCCAAAAACCTTCGGCGTTAACCTAGATCAGAAGTTCTGCCGCCGCAGGCCTCTGTAGCCACCGAAAACCAATCTAGACCCCATTCCGGCACCCTGCCGGAGGGGGAATCATCTCCGGTGGCCATCTTCATCATCCCGGCAGCCACCACAATGAGGAGGGAGTAGTCCACCCTCAGGGCTGAGGGTTTGTACCAGTAGCTTTGTGTTTAATCTCTCTCTCGTGTTCTTGAGATGTCACGATCTTGTTGTATCACGAGCTTTGTTAATATAGTCGGATCATATGATGTTTTCCCCTCTCTATCTTGTTGTGATGAATTGAATTTTCCCTTTGAGATTTTGTTGTTATCGGATTGAATACTTTTATGGATTTGAGAGCACTTGATTTATGTCTTGCATATGAATACTCGTGGTGACAATGGGGTATCATATTGATTCACTTGATATGTGTTTTGGCACTTAACTCGCGGATGCCCGCGGTGACATTATTGGGGTAATCTATGCATAGGGATTGATGCACGTTCTCGTCTTTTGTTTCTCCGGTAGAAATCTTGGGGCAGTCTTTGAGGTTCTTTGTGTTGGATTGAGTATTATGAATCTGAAACTATTTGGTGTTATTTTAGTACGAACTCTTGGATAGATCGATCGGAAAGAATAGCTTCGAGGTGGTTTCGTACCCTACAAAAGATTTCTTCGTATGTTCTCCGCAAGATAGGAACTTTGGAGTGATTCTTCGTTTCACTTTGAGGGGTGGTTATATGATCCAATTATATTAGCACTGTTGAGATTGCACTAGTGAAAGTACGGACCCTAGGCCTCATTTTCAAGCATTGCAATACCGTTTTTGTGCCCGTTTACTATTTGCTACCTTGTTGTCTTTATTTATTGAAATTATAAAAATATATTTCTATCATCAATATTACACTTTTATCACCATCTCTTCGCCGAACTAGTGCACCTATACAATTTTCCATTGTATTGGGTGTGTTGGGGAGACAAGAGATTTCTTGTATTTGATTGCAGGGTTCTTTGAGAGAGATCATCTCCATCCTACACCTCCCACGGATTGATAAACCTTAGGTCATCCACTTGAGGGAAAATTGCTATTGTCCTACAAAACTCTGCGCTTGGAGGTCCAACACGAGTCTATAAGAATAAAGTTGCGTAGTAGACATGAGAAACTACCGAGCATGGAGGAAACAGAAGTCCAGATCCTAGGTTTCCCCAATCTAAAGGAGGTTGTGGCCACTACAGCATGGTACCTATGGTTTGAGCACCAAAAAATATACCACCGAGAGGAGACTCAGACCCCATCACAAATTGTGCTCGCTCTCCGTGGACTCGCAGCTAATTTTAGCATTGCATGTTCTACAAGGGCAAAGGTACGTGGGCAAAGGTACGTGTAGACGCATGGAAAAAGCCAATGGAGGGATCGGTGGCTTTGATCATGATCTCCTTGAGGGATCGGTGGGGGCAGTCATCCGAGATCACAGCGGGAAATTTATTGCGGCGGCTAATGAACGAGTAAATATATGCTATGACTCCTTCGCTGCAGAGGCATTCGCTATTCGATTTGGCTTGAACCTAGCAAGAACTGCTGGATGTAGCAAGATCGTGATCAACTCAGATAGCCTTGAGGTTGTGGAAGCTTTGAAAGAAGGCAATTCGTCTTCGGTAGCAAGTTCAATTATTGATGACTGCTTGTTCATGTCATTAGATTTTAATCATGTAATTTATGATCATTGTAATAGAAAGAGTAATAAAGTAGCTAATGAACTTGCTAGGTTAGTTAAGTTTTCTCCTCCTTCTCTCTGGATGGAGCCACTGTTTTGCCAAGTCAATAAAGGGGAGAAGTTTGTCAATTTTTTTTCCTAAGTGGATACTTAAATAAAAAAGGAAAAAAAAAGTTGCTGAGTGCGTCAAGTTGGGTTTAGTTTGTCTGCCATTTTCAACACCCGGCTGTGTTTCCCAAAAAGCGCTCTCAACTCGCAACAGCTGCGATGTGATCAAATCATCATAGTCCATTTCGCCGCGTGCATTCTCACACGTGAGTATGTGGTGACGAATGTTTATGTTCCTTTCGTGTATATGACCTACCCAAGGCTGCAACACGGACAGCGAAATCTGGTTAGCTTCACTCTATTCCTCCAAGTCCCAACGGATTATTCGCAAAAAAACTCCCAACGGATTAAATAGACGAGTCCCAACTCATTGGAAAAAGGAGCTTATCCACAGCGTCGCGGGTGGCACGGACCACGGGACCAGACCATTCGTTGGTCACGGGCAAAAACAAGATGTTAAGATAGATTAATCCCCGCTCAGAGAAAGAAAGATTGATTAGTTCATAAGCAAAGATTCCTTGGAGCTCATCTTCTTTCGCTGCCCCTCGTCCTGGTGAACATGCACGACACATGCAGCCTCCCAGGGACAACTCCAATGCATGACCCCAAATGATCCGTCCGCGTTCGTTTGAAGGTAAACGGACAAAGAATGTCCTTCAACGCGTGGGAGCAAACGGACCGCCGTCCGTTTTCAACGCATTCCCGACCCAAGTTCGAGCCGAGATTGTGGCCAAACTAACAACGGGCGAGACGCGCGGCCTTGTCCTCCCTGGCCCGCCCGTCTGGCACATGCGGCCACTTCCCTTCCTTTTCCTCGAAAACACTCCCATGCCCCGCCCTCCACCCTCCGGTGCCTTGTCCTCCCCCCTCCCTCCATCCACCATGGCCGACCAGGCGAGTCCCGTCGACCCACCCGCTATCGCCCGTCCGCGGCAAAGAAAAAAATGCCTGTGAAGAAGCCTCGATCGGAGCTGACGCCGGCGGGGCTCGCCAAGCTCGATGCCGAATCGGCAAAGAGGAGGAACCAGCGAACTGTTGCGGCGGAGAAGAAGGTCGCCGCCGAGTGTGCCGTGCGACGTGCGGCGCGGCACCAGGACAACGTCGACGACAAGAAGTCCATCGGCGCCAAGGCGCACGCCCTCCTCATGTTGGGTATGTGCCGCCCCACGCCGGGCATTCTCTCGACCGCTGCCATGGCCGCGACCAGCATAGGCTCCTCGACACATCGTCCACCGCAACACTGTTCCCCGAGCTAGTCCGTCACACACGAGACGTCGGATGGTTGTGCTCCGCCGCCGCACGGCCATGTGTAGTCGCGATTCTCCACATCGTCAGAATGCATCGTGGTCGAGCCGGGCATCATCGACCCCAACATCATGCCGGGGGACAGTGGCGCTGGCTAGCTGTCCGACGAAGCGCAAAGGAAGCAGCCCCGGTCGTTCGCTTCGGCTCACATGGCCGGCGCCCGCAACCTGTTCGACGAAATGCCACTGCCGACGCATACGACGACGGTCGACGACCCTGACTACGCCTCGTTCATGTAGAACGTCATCTTCGAGGCCGTGGTGAGGCGTTCCACGTCGACGGCCGCTAGCTTTGTTTCCGGCGACAAAACTTGTCCATTTTGAAGGCTGGCTTGTGTGCCGGCCGTTGGCTTCCTTGCCGGCCCCAAAAACTTGTCCATTCTGAAGGCTGGCGGGTGTGCCGGCCGCTAGTTTTGTTGCCGGTGCCAAACTTGGGGTGACTATTCTGTAGGCCGCTGGCTTTGTTGCGGGCCGGCATGACCTAGCATGAACGCGGCCATTGGCGTGAACTATGGCCGCTGCCATTTAGCTATGTCTTTTTGTTTGCATGCACAGCGAATGAGATGCGGCCGCACTTTGATCGCACGACGGACACATCCACAAATCCAGACGGACACTACCCTATTACCACCTTCGAGTGGACAAAAAAAAAATAAAAAAAATAAAGGGACGTTTGTTTGTGGTCGTACGTTGAAGTTGCCCTAAACAATCCTGGGCCTCGTACCGTCCGGACAGAGAGCATCATATTCATGCAAGTTGATCAACAACTGGTACGCGCCTACAAAATTAATAATGTTATCTTGTGGTGTTATTTTTCTTGCGAGTGATCTTGTAGTGTTATTAACTAGGACGATGTGTCAGTGGATCCAGATGGACCATTAATTCGCCTTTGCAGGCAGCCTGAGAACTCTGCTGCTTCACAAGATGCAGAAGAGATTCCCCGCAAAAAAAAAAAGATGCAGATGAGATGAATTTCGAAACAGTACTTTACCACTAAATCAATTAATACTCCGTCTTTGGCTCCCCGCAGAAAGAAAAACAGAAGATCGTCAGATATATAGCGGAAAATCACACACATAATCCAAGCACACGTTCAGTTTCTGGTCGTGGGACTGGGACAAGCTACAAAGGTGGGACAACTTTGCAAAGTTCAGTCTCCTCAAATGCAGCGAGAAATCACAGATACGATCCATCCAGCACGGGGCTCAAACACTGGTTGTCTAACAAATTGACGTACTTGATGGGTGCAACAATCGGCAAGCCACTCCTACTTGTACATGAGAAATCTGAATCTCACTAACAAGAAAAGTTGAGAGGGTGAGAGCGCATTGCATGTTGCTTTTGCTGACCATCTGCGACCGAAAGGAACAGTCAAGTCAAGCCACGCCCGTTGCAACTATGGATCGCCATCGAATATTTAGACGACTTTGCTGCTCTAGCGTTCGCCTGCAAGGAAGGAATCTCGAGAGCTTTCGAGATTTAATCAATATATCATCCATTATCAGCTGAAACTTTCTCGTCGTGCATGATGATGCTGGTTTCACTTGTCAGATTCCTTCCCTCTCCATGGCTTGATGGAAGCTGACGCAGACGCGCCACCCTTGGTCCCGCTCGGACGGACACGAAACGACGCGGCGTTGGCACGTCACTGCATGCGGGCCTCGTCTACTGCATCTTAATTAATCTTCTTCCACTAACACGGAGATCTAATTAACAAAGGGACCAAAGCCCGCCTGCCAAGTAGCACCATCTTATGCGCAAACAAGAAAAGTAGCACCATCTGGTGCTGATGACCACTGCAAGCTGCAAAAGGTGCTGCAAACTAGTGTGTATATGTATGCAAAGTTTCAAACAAGTTTATTGTGTACCCGTTTCGGATTACGTTCGGCTGTATAAACTAGTGGTGCTCGTGTATGTTCTGAGGAGTAGTAGGGGAGGTAGACCTGAAAGGCTGAAACCACTATGTTCCTAGGCGATTTCTTCTATGAAAAAGACGTGTCGATACACATGGATCACGCTAGCGACGGCATGAAAGGCTAAATGGTAGTAATAATAATATGTTTATACTTCCTAAAGGTATCTCGTAGAAGACCACATCTATAACATCGCTAGCCGTTTGATAAAACCCACCACCGTTATTCTCGACAAAGAATGGATAAAAGTGGTTCGTACACTACTTTCGGTAAGCCACATATTCTAGAACTTAAAATCTAAATCATCAAAGTTATCACAAAAATGTGTCTTTGTCGCGAGATGTTACTATAAAACCGCCCAGCTCAGCTCTTTCCTTTCTCTTAGTCAAGGAAAATGATGATGGTTTTGTTGATTGGGAAGGGATAAAAGTCACAACTCGCAGAAGGGGCGCCAAGACTAGCAAGGGCTCCCCACAATATTGACGAGTTTGATGCATATGTCCTTCATATTAACTATATTTAGAAAAATAAATAAAAAGAAACAATTGGCATCATTTTATGTAGGTTATATCATCGTTGCACAGTGTGACAAATTGATAATTCATGTTACATCTAACTCATGACTTTGTCCCTGCATGCCACCCACGCTCAATAAATGCTGAATCTTTTAGAATATTTTGTCAACTTTCTTGGATATCCTAACTTCAATCATGAAATGTGTAGAATATGTTGGTTAGGTATTAATATAGGGAGTGCCTAGAACTCATTTAGATGAGATATAATTTGGTCTCATTCACCTTGAAAACAAGAACAGATACAACCCACGTCAGTACACACGCATCTTATAGCATCACATCCAATGGCTATAAAAGGTGAATGAGACCAAATTATATCTCATCTAGATGAGTTTTAGCAAAACTGATTTATATAGCTTTCCGGGATAGAAACGTGTGCTAACTTATGATTGAACATATTTGGTCATATAATTTTTTTTATCATAGTGAAACCAAACCGTTGTACAATGCCAAAATGAAACCCTGTGATCTGGATGCTCATGAGGTAAAACTCCTGGGAAACATACCAAGCATATTACGCATTGCCATCCGACATCAACAGCCGCTCAACTAATTTACTTGACTCTATATGTTTGGTTTTCTTAATGAAAATCAAGGAAACCCTTTTCATCTAAAAAAAATTTCTTCTGTTTTCCAGCTATAAATCTGTCCATCATACAGTCTCACAAAAAATGAGGTAGCCATCTCCTACATAACTGCCGGGTAATTATAGAGAGGCACACAAGATGAGAAAATGTTTTAGCTGTTGTTTTTCAGTGCAGCGAGACATGAACCAATAAACACGTACGTTTGCCTGGCGACTGAATCATCTGATGATAGTCCAAGTCCCTATATATCTCCTTACGTGTGATTTTCACTCTAAATATCTGAGCTTTCACGCAAACCGCGAGATGCAGAAAAGCTCTTGTATGGACCCCCGGCAGCACAGCGCTATGCCCCCCATGTTCCCAAGATAGACAACAGTGAGCTGTACTCTTTTTGTTAAGAACAATCGTTGGAAAAAAAAAATCAAACGTGAGGGAGGAAATCGCCGCATAAGGTTCATTGAATCTTGCCAGGTTCGATACTACCAATATCAAGCATCCATCTTCCCTGGCCTCCCAAGATATACTATAATACCATCTCTATCTGGTCAGTGATGGTATGAGGTTAAATTATTCAGCCTTAATAGAATCAGGATATATCATACATATGGTTGGTTGCTTGTTGAAGCTTTTGCATTGCTTTAGGAGTCGGGCTTCTTCGGCTCCATCGCCGGTCCAAGCCAATGGCTTCTCTTACATGTGTGGCAAGGCTGCACGTTCGGTGAAGCTAATTTTTTTTTTTCTATGCCGAGCAAGCTAGCTTGCTCACATGGGCAAAGGAGTCTCAGGGTGTGACCGAGTGCGAGCGCCTTTGTGTGTCTGCGAGTTCTACTAATTGTTTTGTCAAAAACAAATTGAAGATGATACGGACGCAGATTTGTTTTGACTTGCACACAAGCCTTGATGTATTTAGCCGAGACGTTTACACGCTAGTAGTAGTTTCATGTCCATGAGACTATGATTACATCGAGGATATACTTATCAGTGAATGCTTTTCTGTATTGTACTTGGAAAAGGACATCGTCTATTGTGATTCGTAAATAAATTATAGAACACCCTACTAATGTCCGTGTAGTATACATTAGAAAGGAGACAAGGAATTGCCTGCCTACCTACCAAGCACAGTTGCATGGCTCCATCTATGGTGAACAGGAGGAGATAGAGGGCGACAAGGAGGAATCCACACGGATTTTTTTTTTAAAGAACGCGGGAGAACCGCGCTTTCGATTGATAGAAGGAGCAGCAGAAGAGTGCCAACTGTACAGAGGGGTGGCCGGAGGCCGACCAGAGAAGAAACAAAAAAAAAGCAAAAGAAAACGGGGTGCACTGACCCCAGGCTAAGCCTACTCTCGCGGCATGAAGTATCGGCATCCCGCCAGTCCCCGAGCTGCCAGTTCGTCCATGACTATCCGAAGGGCGTCCTGCGGCGTGTGCTCAATGCCACGGAAAATTCTTGCATTTCGCTCCCGCCAGATTTCCCAGATCAGAACCAGAGCCGCAGTACGTGCCTTCGCATGGGGGCGCGCCGCTTCGGAGAGGCCACACAACCAGTCCGTGAGAGGGGCGTCCGGTTTCCATGAGTCAGGCTGCAGCGAGCCCAGCTCCAAGCGCGCCGCCGCGAGCCCCTAGAGCCCCCTGGACCAGGGGCAGTCGGCGACCAGGTGCCTGGCCGTGTCAAGGCTCCTCCAGCACAGCGGGCAAAAATATGAGTTTGGCCAGCCCCTGGCCATCAGGCGATCCCGGAGGCGGCATTTTCTGGGCGCCCATGCCCGCCAGACGACCTGCATGAGCGGCGATCGCATCAAGCCCATGAACTGCATGCGTTATGCCGAGGCGGCCGTGTATAATCCTTTCTCAGAGAGGCACTAGGAGAAAACGTCCTCGGTCCCTGGCGTCAACGGCGGCAAGGTAGCAATCTTCGTCCACAGCTCAACAAACGCAGGGAGGGAGTCTGAGTGGACCCGTCCACGCAGGTCGCTGATCCATTTGCTGCCGTGCAGCGCATCAGCAACCGTTCTGTACTTTCGCCGAGAGGCTACGTATAGGCTTGGCGTGGTCACCAGCAGAGCTTCCCCATTCAGCCAGCCGTCGTGCCAGAAGAGGGCGCGCTCCCCATTGCCTAGGGACACCCGTGTGGCTGCCGCGAAGAGCTTGCGGTCGTCCATGGAGCAGGGGATGGGGAGGCCCTGCCATGGCTTGTCGGCCGCCGCGCGCTGGAGCCAGAGCCAGCGCAGCCTTAGAGCCGTGCCGAAACGGTCGATGTCCAAGATACCCATCCCCCCCCCGAGCTCTCTAGGCCGACATATTTTGGCCCATGCAACCTTGCAATGCCCCCCGTGGCAGGAGTCATCGCCGCGCCAGAGCCAGGCTCGGCGGAGGCGGTCGATCTCACGGCGTACCCAGGCAGGGAAAATGAAGACCAACAGCCAGTAGACCGTGGAGGAGGAGAGCACCGTGTTGAGGAGCACTAGCCTGCCGGCCGCGGAGATGAGGTGTGCTTTCCAGCAGGCCAGGCGTGTCCTTAGCTTGTCCAAGAGCGGCATGAAGTCGATCTTGCGGAGCCGTCGCAGGGAGAACGGCAGGCCCAGGAACTTCGTGGGCAATGCGGCTAGGGGGGCGCCTAGCGGCTCGGTGGTATGCACAACGTCGAGCCCTGTGCAGGCGATCGGGATTACTGAGCTCTTGGCGAAGTTGACTCGCAAGCCGGAAGTGTCCCCGAACTCCGCAACGATAGAGCGCACAGCAGCCAACTCCGCACGCACTGGGTTGATGAAGAGCGCCACGTCGTCCGCGTACAGTGAGGCTCGCAGCCGTGGGGCGCGGCCACGCAGCAGGGAAAGGATGCCGTCGGTCGCGGCCAGGCGAAGGAGGGCACAGAGCGGTTCCATTGCGAGGATGAAGAGGAAGGGGGAGAGAGGGTCGCCCTGTCTCACCCCCCGAGCATACGCGAAGCTGTCTCCAACGATGCCGTTGATGATCACCCGTGAGGAAGATGTGGCTAGGAGCATGGAGATCCAGTTGCACCAACGGGGACCGAAACCCCGCGCCCTCATGAGATCCAGCAGATAGGGCCAGGACAAAGTTTCGAAGGCCTTTGCCAGGTCTAGCTTGAGAAAGAGGGCTGGTTTTTTGGTGCGGTGGAAGTGTATCGCCATGCCCTGGACGAAGAGGAAATTGTCCTGGATGCTTCGCCCCCGGATGAACGCGCTTTGGGTCGGCGAGATGAGCTCGTGAATTCGACGGGCGAGTCTCGTGGCCAAAACCTTGGTATACAGCTCCGGTACGCTGTTAAGGAGGTTGATCGGCCGGAAATCGCCCATGGACGCGGCCCCGTCCGTCTTGGGGATGACTACGATGTTGGCATTGTTGATCCCTGCGAGGCCATGTCGGTTCATGGCGCGCAGTTGGTGGAAGGCCAGCAGGAGGTTCGGGAGGATGATATCTGCCGCTGCCTTGAAAAACCTGCCCGTGAAGCCGTCCGGGCCCGACGCGCGGTCAAGCGGCGTGTCCTGGATGGCTTGCCGGATTTCCGAGGCAGTGAATTCCTGCTCAAGCTCAGAGAGGTCATGGACCGGCAGGTTGGGGCGCTCCCAATTGAGTCCCGTTGTGGCGGGCGCCGTGGTGCCGAGGACGTCGACGAAGAAGCTCTTAGCCAGGGACGCCTTATGAGCTTGCTCTGTTTTCATTATGTTCCTGCGGGCGAGCCTGGCGACGATGTTTTTCCGACGCCTCGAGTTGCATTTGAGGTGGAAGAAACGCGTTTTCGCGTCACCCGCCCGAAGACAGCGCACACGCGACCGCTGCCTGGCCCGGATGCGCTCGATCACCATGAGCCCCAGGATGCGCGATTTGAGCGCACGACGGAGCTACAGCTCGTCCTCTTCGAGGTGGCGCGACTCCTGCGCCACATCCAACAGGAGCACCATGTCCTGTGCCATGAGGAGTTGGAGCCTGGTGTTTCCGATGGAGTTCTTGCTCCAGATGCATAGGGCGTTGGAGGTGCGTCTCATCTTGAAGCAGAGACGGCCGAGAGCTGATACGTCTCCAACGTATCTATAATTTTTGATTGTTCCATGCTATTATATTATCTGTTTTGGATGTTTAATGGGCTTTACTATGCATTTTTATATTATTTTTGGGACTAACCTATTAACTGAAACCCAGTGCAAATTGCTGTTTTTTTGCCTATTTCAATGTTTCGAAGAAACGGAATATCAAACGGAATGAAACCTTCGCGAGGATCATTTTTGGAACAAACGCAATCCAGGAGACTTGGAGTGGACGTCAAGGAAGAAACGAGGCGGCCACGAGGTAGGAGGGCGCGCCCAGGGGGGTAGGCGTGCCCCCCACCCTCGTGGGCCCCTCGTGGCTCCACCGACCTACTTCCTTCGCCTATATATACTCATATACCCTGAAAACATCCAGGGGCACCACGAAACCCTATTTCCAACGTCGCAACCTTCTGTACCGTGAGATCCCATCTTGGGGCCTTTTCCGGCGCTCCCCCGGAGGGGGAATCGATCACGGAGGGCTTCTACATCAACACCATGGCCTCTCCGATGATGCGTGAGTAGTTTACCACAGACCTTCGGGTCCATAGTTATTAGCTAGATGGCTTCTTCTCTCTCTTTGGATCTCAATACAAAGTTCTCCTCGATTCTCTTGGAGATCTATTCGATGTAATTCTTTTTGCGGTGTGTTTGTCGAGATCCGATGAATTGTGGGTTTATGATCAAGATTATCTATGAACAATATTTGAATCTCCTCTGAATTATTTTATGTATGATTTGTTATCTTTGCAAGTCTCTTTGAATTATCAGTTTGGTTTGGCCTACTAGATTGATCTTTCTTGCAATGGGAGAAGTGCTTAGCTTTGGGTTCAATCTTGCGGTGTCCTTTCCCAGTGATAGCAGGGGCAGCAAGACACGTATTGTATTGTTGCCATCGAGGATAAAAAGATGGGGTTTATATCATATTGCTTGAGTTTATCCCTCTACATCATGTCATCTTGCCTAATGCGTTACTCTGTTCTTATGAACTTAATACTCTAGATGCATGCTGGATAGCGGTCGATGTGTGGAGTAATAGTAGTAGATGCAGAATCGTTTCGGTCTACTTGTCGCGGACATGATGCCTATGTACATGATCATGCCTAGATATTCTCATAACTATGCATTTTTTTATCAATTGCTCGACAGTAATTTGTTCACCCACCGTAGAATATGCTATCTTGAGAGAAGCCACTAGTGAAACCTATGGCCCCCGGGTCCACTTTCCATCATATTAACCTTCCGTCAACTAGCTATTTCTGTTACCTTTTATTTTGCAATATTTACTTTTCAATATATATAACAAAAATACAAAATATTTATCTTATTATCTTTATCAGATCTCACTTTTGCAAGTGGCCATGAAGGGATTGACAACCCCTTTGTCGCGTTGGTTGCTAGGTTCTTATTTGTTTGTGCAGGTACGAGGGACTTGCGTGTAGCCTCCTACTGGATTGATACCTTGGTTCTCAAAAACTGAGGGAAATACTTACGCTACTTTGCTGCATCACCCTTTCCTCTTCAAGGGAAAAGCAACACATGCTCAAGAGGTAGCAAGAAGGATTTTTGGCGCCGTTGCCGGGGAGGCTTACGCCAAGTCAAGTCGAGATTTGATCTCCCAGCAACTAGCCATTTCTGGCGCCGTTGCCGGGGAGATCTACGCTCAAGTCAAGACATACCAAGTACCCATCATAAACTCTTCTCCCTCGCATTACATTATTTTCCATTCGCCTCTCGTTTTCCTCTCCCCCACTTCTAAAACGATTTTCAAAAATATTTGCCTTTTCTTCGCCCTCCTTCCGTTCGATCTTGTGTTACCATGTGCCTTCTTTTTGCTTGCATCTTCGCTTGCTAAAAGTTTATGGAACCCCATCCACTTGCTAATATTTTTAAGAGATCCAATTATGATGAACCAATTTCTAGTGATTTGAGTGCACTAGATTATCTTTATGAGGTTTTGCTTGAAATTCGTGGATTTGAAAATTGTGATGAAGAAATTTATGAAGAGATTCACGATAGCTCCTTGAATAAAAAGCATGATTGCAGTGATTTTACTATAAATTCTCTTGATGTCAATTGTGCTAATAATATGCAAAACCCTAAGCTTGGGGATGCTAATTTTGCTATGTCTACTACTTGTTGTCATGATCATGATTGGGGTGATTCTGCTTATGATCTTGAAAATTTATTTAATCCCCATGATGAATATGTGATTGATAATAATATTTGCAATAATATTGAAAGTGGGTTTGGAAGAGTGTCGACTTTAGATCCCACATATTTGGAGAATATTCAATCTTATGAAGTTTTTGATAAAAGTGGGTTTGGAGAGGTCATGAGTTTAGTTAATGTTAATCCCACTATTTTGGAAGAGTTTCAACTTTGCATGCATGTGGATCGTGTTCAGAATATGTTATGCGATAGCTATATTGTTGAATTTGCTTATGATCCTACATGTAATTATTATGAGAGGGGAAAATATGGTTGTAGAAATTTTCATGTTACTAAATTACCTCTCTTCATGTTGAGATTGCTATCGTCTCTTTCTTCTTCCTTGCATATGCTAGTTTTTGCTTTCCTTGATAATTTGTTTGCTTATAAAATGCCTATGCATAGTAAGTATGTTAGACTTCGATGTGTGTGTCACATGCTATATGATGCTCTCTTTGTGTTTCAATTGCTATGTTTCATGTGAGCATCATTAAAATTATCAATGCCTAGCTAGGGCCGTTAAACGATAGCGCTTGTTGGGAGGCAACCCAATTTTATTTTTGTTTATTGTTTTTTGTTTCTGTTTAGTAATAAATAATTCATCTAGCCTCTGTTTTGATGTGTTTTTATGTTTTAATTAGTGTTTGTGCCATGTAGAACCTTTGGGAAGACTTGGGTGAAGTCTTTATGATCTTGCTGTAAAAAACAGAAACTTTAGCGCTCACGAGATTAGCTGCCATTTTTGACTGGGGAGTGATTTTTGATTGATTCTTTTTGCAGATGATTATTAGACAACTTTCTCACGTCAAAAAATTTATTTCAGAATTTTTGGAGTTACATAATTATACGTTTGATACAGATTGCTACAGACTGTTCTGTTTTTGACAGATTCTGTTTTTCGTGTGTTGCTTGCTTATTTTGATGAATCTATGGCTAGTATCGGGGGGGGGGGGGGGGTATGAACCTTACATAAGTTGGAATAAAGTAGGTTTAACACCAATATAAATAAAGAATGAGTTCATTACAGTACCTTATGGTGGTGATTTGTTTTGTTATACTAACGGAGCTCATGAAATTTTCTGTTGAGTTTTGTGTTGTGAAGTTTTCAAGTTTTGGGTAAGATTTGATGGATTTTGGAACAAGGAGTGGCAAGAGCCTAAGCTTGGGGATTCCCAAGGCACCCCTAGGTAAAATTCCAGGACAACCAAAAGCCTAAGCTTGGGGATGCCCCGGAAGGCATCCCCTCTTTCGTCTTCGTCCATCGGTAAATTTACTTGAGGCTATATTTTTATTCACCACATGATATGTGTTTTGCATGGAGCGTCTTGTATGATTTGAGTCTTTTATTTTTAGTTTACCACAATCATCCTTGAAGTACACACCTTTTGCGAGAGACACACATGAATCAGAATTTATTAGAATACTCTATGTGCTACACTTATATCTTTTGAGCTAGATAATTTTGCTCTAGTGCTTCACTTATATCTTTTAGAGCACGGTGGTGGTTTTATTTTATAGAAATTATTGATCTCTCATGCTTCACTTATATTATTTTGAGATTCTTATAGAACAGCATGGTAGTTTGCTTTGGCTATAAAATTAGTCCTAATATGATGAGCATCCAAGATAGGTATAATAAAAACTATCATATAAAGTGCATTGAATACTATGAGAAGTTTGATTCTTTATGATTGTTTTGAGATATGAAGATGGTGATATTAGAGTCATGCTAGTTGAGTAGTTGTGAATTTGAGAAATACTTGTGTTAAAGTTTTTGATTCCCGTAGCATGCACGTATGGTGAACCATTATGTGATGAAGTCGGAACATGATTTATTTATTGATTGTCTTCCTTACTGGCGGTCGGGGACGAGCGATGGTCTTTTCCTACCAATCTATCCCCCTAGGAGCATGCGCGTAGTACTTCGTTTCGATAACTAATAGATTTTTGCAATAAGTATGTGAGTTCTTTATGACTAATGTTGAGTCCATGGATTATACGCACTCTCATCCTTCCACCATTGCTAGCCTCTCTAATACCGCGCACCTTTCGCCGGTATCATACACCCACCATCTCCCTTCCTCAAAACAGCCACCATACCTACCTATTATGGCATTTCCATAGCCATTCCGAGATATATTGCCATGCAACTTTCCACCGTTCCGTTTATTATGGCACGCTCCATCATTGTCATATTGCTTTGCATGATCATGTAGTTGACATCGTATTTGTGGCAAAGCCACCTTCATAATTCTTTCATACATGTCACTCTTGATTCATTGCATATCCCGGTACACCGCCGAAGGCATTCACATAGAGTCATATTTTGTTCTAATTATTGAGTTGTAATCCTTGAGTTGTAAGTAAATAAAAGTGTGATGATCATCATTATTAGAGCATTGTCCCAAGTGAGGAAAGGATGATGTAGACTACGATTCCCCCACAAGTCGGGATGAGACTCCGGACGAAAAGAAAAGAAAAAAAAGAGGCCATAAAAAAAGGCCCAAATAAAAAGAAAAAAATGAGAGAAAAGAGAGAAGGGACAATGTTACTATCCTTTTTCCACACTTGTGCTTCAAAGTAGCACCGTGATCTTGATGATAGAGAGTCTCCTATGTTGTCACTTTCATATACTAGTGGGAATTTTACATTATAGAACTTGGCTTGTATATTCCAATGATGGGCTTCCTCAAAAATGCCCTAGGACTTCGTGAGCAAGCGAGTTGGATGCACACCCACTTAGTTTCTTTTGTCGAGCTTTAATACACTTATAGCTCTAGTGCATCCGTTGCATGGCAATCCTTACTCACTCACATTGATATCTATTGATGGTCATCTCCATAGCCCGTTGATACGCCTAGTTGATGTGAGACTATCTTATCCTTTTTTGCTTCTCCACAACCACCATTCTATTCCACATATAGTGTTATGCCCATGGCTCACGCTCATGTATTGTGTGAAAATTGAAAAAGTTTGAGAACATCAAAAGTATGAAACAATTGCTTGGCTTGTCATCGGGGTTGTGCATGATTTAAATATTTTGTGTGATGAAGATAGAGCATAGCCAGACTATATGATTTTGTAGGGATAACTTTCTTTGGCCATGTTATTTTGAGAAGACATGATTGCTTTATTAGTATGCTTGAAGTATTATTATTTTTATGTCAATATTAAAGAAAAGACCGGGAGCATTTAGGTAGGCCTATCACTCAACCGGCGGCAGCCCTTACCACACGGATCCACTAGGATGGTTTTTTATACCAAAAAATGATTTTGTCTTGAATCTTTCGGATCTGTACATTCATGCCACAAATAAAGAAAATTACATTGAGAATTATGCTAGGTAGCATTCCACATCAAAAATTATGTTTTTATCATTTGCCTACTCGAGGACGAGCAGGAATTAAGCTTGGGGATGCTTGATACGTCTCCAACGTATCTATAATTTTTTATTGTTCCATGCTATTATATTATCTATTTTGGATGTTTAATGGGCTTTACTATGCACTTTTATATTATTTTTGGGACTAACCTATTAACCGAAAGCCCAGTGCAAATTGCTGTTTTTTTTTGCCTATTTCAGTGTTTCGCAGAAAAGGAATATCAAACGGAATCCAAATGGAATGAAACCTTCGCGAGGATTGTTTTCGGAACAAACGCAATCCAGGAGACTTGGAGTGGACGTCAAGGAAGCAATGAGGCGGCCACGATGTAGGAGGGTGCGCCCAGGTGGAGTCGGCGTGCCCCCCACCCTCGTGGGCCCCTCGTGGCTCCACCGACCTACTTCCTTCGCCTATATATACTCATATACCCTGAAAACATCCAGGGGCACCACGAAACCCTATTTCCACCGCCGCAACCTTCTGTACCCATGAGATCCCATCTTGGGGCCTTTTCTGGCGCTCCGCCGGAGGGGGAATCGATCACGGAGGGCTTCTACATCAACACCATGGCCGCTCCGATGATGCGTGAGTAGTTTACCACAGACCTTCGGGTCCATAGTTATTACCTAGATGGCTTCTTCTCTCTCTTTGGATCTCAATACAAAGTTCTCCTCGATTCTCTTAGAGATCTATTCGATGTAATTCTTTTTACGGTGTGTTTGTCGAGATCCGATGAATTGTGGGTTTATGATCAAGATTATCTATGAACAATATTTGATTCTTCTCTGAATTCTTATATGCATGATTTAATATCTTTGCAAGTATCTTCGAATTATCAGTCTGGTTTGGCCTACTAGATTTATCTTTCTTGCAATGGGAGAAGTGCTTAGCTTTGGGTTCAATCTTGCGGTGTCCTTTCCCAGTGACAGTAGGGGCAGCAAGGCACGTATTGTATTGTTGCCATCGAGGATAAAAAGATGGGGTTTATATCATATTGCTTGAGTTTATCCCTCTACATCATGTCATCTTGCCTAATGCGTTACTCTGTTCTTATGAACTTAATACTCTAGATGCATGCTGGATAGCGGTCGATGTGAGGAGTAATAGTAGTAGATGCAGAATCATTTCGGTCTACTTGTCGCGGACGTGATGCCTATATACATGATCATACCTAGATATTCTCATAACTATGCGCTTTTCTATCAATTGCTCGACTGTAATTTGTTCACCCACCGTAGAATATGCTATCTTGAGAGAAGCCACTAGTGAAACCTATGGCCCTCGGGTCTATTTTCCATCATATTAACCTTCCGTCAATTAGCTATTTCTGTTATGTTTATTTTGCAATCTTTACTTTTCAATCTATACAACAAAAATCCCATAAATATTGATCTTATTATCTTTATCAGATCTCACTTTTGCAAGTGGCCGTGAAGGGATTGACAACCCCTTTATCGTGTTGGTTGCAAGGTTCTTATTTGTTTGTGCAGGTACGAGGGACTTGCGTGTAGCCTCCTACTGGATTGATACCTTGGTTCTCAAAAACTGAGGGAAATATTTATGCTACTTTGCTGCATCACCCTTTCCTCTTCAAGGGAAAACCAACGCATGCTCAAGAGGTAGCAAGAGCGTCCAGGGCAGGGCAGGGGGCGTGCCAAGCCCGAGCGACCACATCGTGGAAACCCTCCATCAGTGGCCAGAAGGCCATAAAGTGGAAGGGCAGCGTGCGGCACTCGGGCTGCTCATAGGTGAGGGTTAGGGGGTAGTGGTCGGACATGACTGTGGCCAGTGGTTGCAGGAAAGCGCTGCAGAAGCGCGCATCCCAGTCGATGTCGCAGTACGCGCGGTCTAGGCGTGCAAGCGTGGGGTGGGACTGCTCGTTTGACCACGTGAACCACCACCCAGAGAGCTTGATCTCCCTTAGCTCACTTTGGTTGAGGGCCGCCCGGAACCGAGCCATCATACGATGATCCAGGTTGTCGTTGCTCTTGTCCCTGGCATCGCAGATCAGGTTGAAGTCACTGATACGTCCATTTCGCATCATGCTTTTATATCGATAATTATTGCATTATGGGTTGTTATTACACATTATGTCACAATACTTATGCCTATTCTCTCTTATTTTACAAGGTTTACATAAGGAGGGAGAATGCCGGCAGCTGGAATTCTGGGCTGGAAAAGGAGCAAATATTAGAGACCTATTCTCCACAACTCCAAAAGTCCCGAAACTCCACGAAAGTTGTTTTTGGAAATAATAAAAAATACTCAGCGGAAGAAATACCAGAGGGGGCCCACACCCTGGCCACGAGGGTGGGGGGTGCGCCCTACCCCTTGGGCGCGCCCCTTGCCTCGTGGGCCCCCTGTTGGTCCTCCGGTGCCCATCTTCTGCTATATGAAGTCTTTCGTCCGAAGAAAAATAAGAAGCAAGCTTTCGGGACGAGACTCCGCCGCCACGAGGCGGAACCTTGGCGGAACCAATCTAGGGCTCTGGCGGAGCTGTTCTGCCGGGGACACTTCCCTCTGGGAGGGGGAAATCATCACCATCGTCATCACCAACGCTGCTCTCATCGGGAGGGGGCCAATCTCCATCAACATCTTCACCAGCACCATCTCATCTCAAACCCTAGTTCATCTCTTGTATCCAATTCTTGTCTCTAAGTCTGGGATTGGTACCTGTAGGTTGCTAGTAGTGTTGATTACTCCTTGTAGTTGATGCTAGTTGGTTTATTTGGTGGAATATCACATGTTCAGATCCTATATGCATATTAATACTCCTCTGATTATGAACATGACTATGCTTTGTGAGTAGTTACGTTTGTTCCTGAGGACATGGGAGAAGTCTTGCTATTAGTAGTAATGTGAATTTGGTATTCGTTCGATATTTTGATGAGATGTATGTTGTCTCTCCTCTAGTGGTGTTATGTGAACGTCAACTACATGACACTTCACCATTATTTGGGCCTAGAGGAAGGAATTGGGAAGTAATAAGTAGATGATGGGTTGCTAGAGTGACAGAAGCTTAAACCCTAGTTTATGCGTTGCTTCGAAGGGGCTGATTTGGATCCATATGTTTCATGCTATGGTAGGTTTACCTTAATACTTCTTTTGTAGTTGCGGATGCTTGCAATAGGGGTTAATCATAAGTGGGATGCTTGTCCAATTAAGGACACCTAAGCACCGGTCCACCCACATATCAAATTATCAAAGTACCGAACGCGAATCATATGAACGTGATGAAAACTAGCTTGACGATAATTCCCATGTGTCCTCGGGAGCGCTTTTCTCTATATAGGAGGTTGTCCAGGCTTGTCCTTTGCTACTAAAAGGATTGGGCCATCTTGCTGCACTTTATTTACTTTTGTTATTTGTTACTTGTTACAAATTATCTCATCACAAAACTATCTGTTAACTATAATTTCAGTGCTTGCAGAGAATACCTTACTGAAAACCGCTTGTCATTTCCTTCTGCTCCTCGTTGGGTTTGACACTCTTACTTATCGAAAGGACTACGATAGATCCCCTATACTTGTGGGTCATCAGTCACCGATCAGCAGCCAGGGGCCTTGGATGAGGGAGCGGAGCCTTGCCAAGTCAGCGAGGAATAAGAGCCGCGCGTCGTTGGCGCAGGGGCCATACACGATGGTGATCATCCAAGCCCCGTCCCCGGAGCATGGGGTGAGCTGCACTGAGACGGAAAAAGGGGAGATGTTGATGCACTGCCCCACGAAGATGTCTGTGTCCCAGGCAAGAAGCCCCCTGCCGGAGGTCCCAATGGCTGGCAGGACGGCATGGCCTTGCAGGCGAGCCCCCCCCCCCCCCCGTCTCGAGGATCTAGGCGGCTGTGAATTGCTCCTTCTTGGTTTCCTGGTGATAAAGGATGGAGGGACGGGATTGTTGCACTTGGGAGCTTACGCTGCAGCACCGCGCCTTGTCGTTAAGGCCGCAGACGTTCCAGTTTAACACAGAGAAATTACTCATTGGGGAAACTCATGGTTAACACAAGGGCGGCCCACCCCGAACAGCAGGCGGCGCCATTTTGAAGAACAACGGTTACAGCCGATGACAGACACGGGCGCTCGGAAAGGTTGCCGGAACCAGGAACTAACACAGACAGCCGGTGACAGACATGGGCGCCCGACGAGGTCGCCAAAAGGGAAAGAAGGACAGACACATCAACACGGTGACTACACGGCACGAACTTGCAATAGGCACATCTAAGGTGTGCTAACATGATCGGAGTCAGCTCCCGGGCCTGACCAATGCGTGTCCTAGACCGCACGGTCCTCCTCGCCAGCGATCTTGCGCAGGTCCTTCTCCGGCAGCATGATCCGACCCTGGCCATGCATGCCAGCTGCACACGCTAGCTTGGTCGTCAGCTTGCCCAGTGGAGTGTTGAAACGGTTGTCGTAGCGTTCGCGCACCTTGGGCGAGAACTCGGATGACTTGTTGATGAAGTCGAGCTGCTGCGCCAGCCGAGCCTGCGCCTTCTCCTGTTGCGAGGTGCCAGGGGGAATGCGCCCTTTGCGATGCGTGTGCTGGACCGCCTTGCCTCGGCGGGCACTGGCGATGGAGTTGGGATAAAGATGGACTCCTCCGGCGGGGCAGCGGCCGCCAACTGGGTCTTGAGGGGTACGGTCCCATGATGGATGGGGGGCAGCTTGAAGACTTGCGCCATGAACGAGGTGGCCGGGTCAACCTCCAGGTCCTTGAGCTTGCAGGCAAGGTCATCGGCATCTAGGCCAGTGTCGCAGGTCAGCTGCAGCGTGACGTGCGCCGCGGCGGGCTGCATGGTGTTGCTGTCGCAGGCCACGTCCATGTAGCCCTGACTGGGCCAAGGCTGCAGGGGGAGGGCCAGCGGGCTGGGTGGGCCCGGGGCTGGCCTGGCCGCCTCAAAGAGTGGCATCGCTGGGTCGAGGCCCAGCTCAGCCTAAGAGAGGCCGGCCCAGGGGGGATGCACCGGCTCAGCGGAAGACCAGAAGTCGGCGTCGGCGGGAAACCCGTCCAGGACGGAGGTGGGGCGACAGAAGGAGCCAGCATCAAGCTCTAGGAGGAGCGGTTCCATCTTGGTCAGGTCCTGCCAGAGCTCCTCGGCCAGCGTGGGGCTTGATACGTTTCCAACGTATCTATAATTTTTGATTGTTCCATGTTGTTTTATTATCAATCTTGGATATTTTATAATCATTTTATAGTCATTTTATATCATTTGTTGGGACTAACCTATTGACATAGTGCCAAGTGCCAGTTGCTGTTTTTTTCATGTTTTTACATCGCAGGAAATCAATATCAAACGAAGTCCAAATGCCATGAAACTCCACAATGATTTTTTATGGGCCAGAAGGAAGGCGATGGGCCCTGGTTGCACCTGGGGTGCCCCGCGGGGGGCACAACCCACCAAGGCGCGCCAGGAGACCCAGGCGCGCCCTGCTGGGTTGTGCCCACCTCGGGTGCCCCCCGGACCACCTATTTGCTTATAAATACCCCAAAAATACCAGAACCCTAGAAGAGTCGATGAAATATTCATCCAGCCGCCGCAGAGTCCAGAATGACCAGATCCAATCTAGACACCATCACGGAGGGGTTCACCACTTCCATTGGTGCCTCTCCGATGATGCGTGAGTAGTTCTTTGTAGACCTTCGGGGTTGTAGTTAGTAACTAGATGGCTTTCTCTCTCTCGCTGAATTCTCAATACAATGGTCTCTTGGAGATCCATATGATGTAACTCTCTTTTGCGGTATGTTTGTTGGGATCTGATGAACTTTGAGTTTATGATCAGTTATATCTCTTTATATCCATGAAAGTTATTTGAGTTTCTTTGATCTCTTATATGCATGATCTCTTATAGCCTTGTATTTCTTCTCCGATATTTGGGTTTTGTTTGGCAAACTTGATCTATTTATCTTACAATGGGAAGAGGTGCCCGGTAGTGGGTTCGATCTTACGGTGCTTGATCACAGTGATAGAAAGGGAACCGACACGTATGTATCGTTGCTACTAAGGATAAAAAGACGAGATCTATATCTACCGCCATATAGATAAACGGATCTTGTCTACATCATGTCATCATTCTTATTGCATTACTCCGTTTTTCCATGAACTTAATACACTAGATGCATGCTGGATAGAGGTCGATGTGGAGTAATACTAGTAGATGCAGGCAGGAGTCGGTCTAGTAATCTTGGACGTGATGCCTATGTAATGATCATTGCCTGGATATCGTCATGATTATTTGAAGTTCTATCAATTCCCAACAGTAATTTGTTTACCCACCTTTTGTTATTTTTCTCGAGAGAAGCCACTAGTGAAACCTACGGCCCCCGGGTCTTCTTTCTCATATATTTGCCTTGCGATCTGCTTTTCCTTTGCGTTTTTATTCAGATCTATTAAACTAAAAATACAAAAATATCTTGCTGCACTTTATTTTATTTGTGATCTATTATTTCAATCTATTATAATTTTCTCCCGTCATCGTGCCTTCTGGCGTCGTTACCCGAAAGGGATTGACAACACCTTTAACACGTCGGGTTGTGAGTGGCTGTTATTTGTGTGCAGGGGCTGTTTACGTTTTGTTGCTTGATTCTCCTACTGGTTCAATACCTTGTTTTCATTACTGAGGGAAATACCTACCGTTGTTGTGCTACATCATCCTCTCCTCTTGGGGGAGACACCGACGTAGTCTTAGCAAACATCATCAACGGAATTTTTGGCGCTGTTGCCGGGGAGGATCAAGTCAAGATACTCTCCCGGCTCTGTGCCATTTTTGGCGCCGTTGCCGGGGAGGATCAAGTCAAGATAGTCTCCTGGCTCTGTGCCATTTCTGGTGCCATTGTCGGGGAGGATCTTCAACATAATCAGGTTCCTAATCACAAATCTCATCTCCTCGCAACTTACATTATTTGCCATTTGCCTCTCGTTTTCCTCTCCCCCACTTCACAAAAATTTGCCGCTTTATTCGCCTCTCTTTTTTCGTTCGCCGTTTTCTTGCCGGATCTGTTTTTGAGTGCGATCTTGTTGTGTGGTCATCATGACTCAAGAGAACACCAATTATGTGATTTCTCAAATACCAACAACAATGATATTATTGGCACTCCACTTGCTCCTCCCACCACTAGTGCGGAGACTTGTGATATTAATACTGCTTTGCTGAATCTTGTTATGAAAGACCAATTTTCCGGTACTCCTAATGAGGATGCCGCGTCCCATCTTAATACCTTCATGGAATTATGCGATATGCAAAAGAAAAAAGAAGTGGACAATGATGTGGTCAAGATGAAATTATTTCCGTTTTCTTTGTGTGATTCTGCAAAAATTTGGTTCTCTTCTTTGCCTCGCAATAGTATCAATTCTTGGAACAAGTGCAAACATGCTTTTATCACCAAGTATTTTCCGCCTGCAAAAATTATTTCCCTTAGAACCCAGATCATGAATTTCAAGCAACCTGAACATGAACATGTCGCACAATCTTGGGAAATCATGAAAATGATGCTAAGGAATTGCCCAACTCATGGGTTAAATCTTTGGATGATCATACAAAAAATTTATGCGGGGCTGAACTTTGTTTCTCATAATATTTTAGATTCCGCCGCGGGTGGAACTTTTATGGAAATTACTTTGGGTGAAGCCACCAAATTGCTTGATAATATCATGGCAAATTATTCACAAAGGCATACCGAAAGAGCTCCTACTAGTAAAAAAGTTAATTCGGTTGAAGAAATTTCTTCTTTGAGTGATAAAGTTGATGCTCTTATGAAATTGGTTGCTAGTAGAAGTGCTCCTGTTGATTTTAGTGATATGCCTTTGTCTACTTTTATTGAGGAAAATAGTGATGCCATTGATGTGAATTTTATCTCTCGCAATAATTTCAACAACAATGCTTATAGAGGTAATTTTAATCCTAGGCCTTTTCCTAGTAATTCCTCTAATAATTATGGTAATTCCTATGGAAATCAATCTTACAATAATAATAGGAATACCTCTGATCTTGAGAATAATATTAAAGAATTTATCAACACGCAAAAAGTTTTCAACACTTCCATAGAAGAAAAGTTGAATAAGATTGATGATTTGTCTAGAAGTGTTGATAGAACTGCTCATGATGTGGAAAATCTCAAGATGAAATTTTTTGTGCCTAAAGTTGATGAATCAATTAAAGCTCTTTATGTTTCTATGGATGAAAGTAAGAAAAGAACTGCTATGCTTAGAGCTAAAAGGGAATTTTTAAAGAAATCTATTTCTAGTGATTATTCTTGCAAAAATGATGACGACCTTAAAATGATTGGTGTTTCTTATATTGATTCCTTGTTTGTAAAATTAAGAATGATTAAAAAGGGACTGGAGAAGAGTCAACTTTAGGTAGAAGGCGTCCCAATATTTCAGAGGGTGAAAATCTTGTTGAGAAAATTGACGAAAGTGGGTTTGGAGAGGTCAAAACTTTAACTAGTGATGTGCCCACTCTTTTGGATTACAAAGACTTTAATTATGATAGTTGCTCTTTGATTGATTGTATTTCTTTGTTGCAATCCATGATAAATTCACCCCATGCTTCTGAACAAAACAAAGCTTTTACTAAACATATTGTTGATGCTATGATGAAAGCTTTGGAAGAAAAGTTGGAATTAGAAGTTTCAATTCCTAGAAAATTGCATGATGAGTGGGAACCTACTATCAAAGTCAAGATTAAAAATTATGAATGTTTTGCTTTGCATGACTTGGGTGCTAGTGTTTCTACAATTCCGAAATCTCTATGTGATGTGCTTGGTCTTACCAATCTTGAAGAATGTTCTTCGAATTTGCACTTGGAGGATTATACTATTAAAAATCCTATGGGAAGAATTAATGATGTTCTTATTCTTGCAAATAGGAATTATGTGCCCATATATTTTATTGTTCATGATATTGATTGCAATCCGTCTTGTCCAATTATTCTTGGTAGACCGTTTTTACGCACTATTGGTGCCGTGAGTGATATGAAAGAAGGCAATATCAAGTTTCAATTTCCTTTGAGGAAAGGTATGGAACACTTCCCTAGAACAAAAATTAATCCACCCTACGAATCAATCATGAGGGCATCTTATGTATCTCGAACCAAAGATGACAAAACTTAGATCCTTGCTTTATGCCTAGCTAAGGGTGTAAAACAATAGCGCTTGTTGGGAGGCAACCCAATGAATAAAATTTATTTTTGCTTTTTGCTTTCTGTTATTGAGTGTTTACACAATTATGCTACTGGTATGATTGTGCTTTTTGTGTTTTAATTAGTGTTTGTGCCAAGTAAAGCCTGTAGGATCTTCTTGGTTGATAGTTGTTTGATCTTGCTGAAAAAGACAGAAACTTTGTGCTCATGAAAATAATTTTCATAAATCACAGAAAAAGATTTTGCGCTAATTATTTTTGCGGAAGATTAATATAAAAATTACCCAGGTCGTCCTATTTTAGTAGAATTTTTTGAGTTACAGAAGTATTCGCCAAAGTCAGATTATTACAGACTGTTCTGTTTTGACAGATTCTGTTTTCTTTGTGTTGTGTGCTTATTTTGATGGCTCTATGATTTTCTTTGATGAGTTTTTGTCATAGAAAAGTTGGAATACAGTAGATATAATACAAAAACAAAATATGAATTGGTTTGATACATCACTTATAGTAGTGCTTTGCTTTATTATACTAACGGATCTCACGAAAGTTTTGTTGAGTTTTGTGTGATTGAAGTTTTCAAGTTTTGGGTTATCTTACAATGGATGAAGGAAGGATGTAAGAGCCTAAGCTTGGGGATGCCCCGGCATCCCAAGCTATTATCCAAAAATGAGCAACCAACTAAGCTTGGGGATGCCCCTGAGTGGCATCCCCGCTTTCTTCCAACAACTATCGGTATTTTACTCGAGACTATATTTTTATTCGTCACATGATATGTGTTTTGCTTGGAGCGTCTTGTATGATATGAGTCTTTGCTTGTTTTATTTTGTGTTTTAAGTCATCAATCCTTGCTGGACACACTTATTTGAGAGAGCCAAAATTATATCATGACTTGCTAGAATTGCTCTCTATGCTTCACTTAAATCTTTTATGAGCTAGGACTTGCTCTAGTGCTTCACTTATATCTTTTTGAGAACGGTGTGCTTAGTATTTTTGAAGAAATGCTCTCTTGCTTCACTTAGATTTATTTGTGAGTTAATGAAATTTTAAAGAAATTCTCTCTTGCTTCACTTAAATTATTTTGAGAGAAAGAAAATTTGTTATGCTCATGATCTTTGATACGTCTCCAACGTATCTACAATTTTTGATTGTTCCATGCTATTATATATTCTGTTTTGGATGTTTAATGGGCTTTATTATACACATTCATATTATTTTTGGGACTAACCTATTAACCCAAGGCCCAGTGCAAATTGCTGTTTTTTTGGCCTATTTTAGTGTTTCGCAGAAAAAGAATACCAAACGGAGTCCAAACGGAATGAAACCTTCGGGAGCGTGATTTTTGGAACAAACATGATCCAGAGGACTTGGAATGGACGTCAATAAATCAACGAGGAAGCCACGAGGGAGGGGGCGCGCCTACCCCCTGGGCGCGCCCTCCACCCTCGTGGGCCCCTCATGGCTCCACCAACCTACTTCTTCCTCCTATATATACCTACGTACCCCGAAACCATCGAGGAGTACCACGAAAACCTAATTCCACCGCCGCAACCTTCTGTACCCGTGAGATCCCATCTTGGGGCCTTTTCCGGCGCTCTGCCGGAGGGGGCATCGATCACGGAGGGCTTCTACATCAACCCCATAGCCCCGCTGATGATGTGTGAGTAGTTTACCTCAGACCTTCGAGTCCATAGTTATTAGCTAGATGGATTCTTCTCTCGCGTTGGATCTCAATACAAAGTTCTCCTCGATTCTCTTGGAGATCTATTTGATGTAATTCTTTTTATGGTGTGTTTATCGAGATCCGATGAATTGTGGGTTTATGATCAAGATTATCTATGAACAATATTTGAATCTCCTCTGAATTCTTTTATGTATGATTTGTTATCTTTGCAAGTCTCTTCGAATTATTAGTTTGGTTTGGCCTACTAGATTGATCTTTCTTGCAATGAGAAGTGCTTAGCTTTGGGTTCAATCTTGCGGTGTCCTTTCCCAGTGACAGCAGGGGCAGCAAGGCACGCATTGTATTGTTGCCATCGAGGATAAAAAGATGGGGTTTATATCATATTGCTTGAGTTTATCCCTCTACATCATGTCATCTTGCCTAATGCGTTACTCTATTCTTATGAACTTAATACTCTAGACGCATGCTGGATAGCGGTCGATGTGTGGAGTAATAGTAGTAGATGCAGAATCGTTTCGGTCTACTTGTCGCGGAAGTGATGCCTATATACATGATCATGCCTAGATATTCTCATAACTATGCACTTATGTATCAATTGCTCGACAGTAATTTGTTCACCCACCGTAATACTTATGCTATCTTGAGAGAAGCCACTAGTGAAACCTATGGCCCCCGTGTCTATTTTCCATCATATAAGTTTCCAATCTATTTTACTTTGCAATCTTTAATTTCAATCTATATCATAAAAAATACCAAAAAATATTTATCTTATTATCTCTATGAGATCTCACTTTTGCAAGTGGTCGTGAAGGGATTGACAACCCCTTTATCGCGTTGGTTGCAAGGTTCTTATTTGTTTGATTAGGTACGAGGCGACTTGTGTGTAGTCTCCTACTGGATTGATACCTTGGTTCTCAAAAACTGAGGGAAATACTTACGCTACTTCGCTGCTTCACCCTTTCCTCTTCAAGGGAAAACCAACGCAGTGCTCAAGAGGCAGCAAGAAGGATTTTTGGCGCCGTTGCTGGGGAGATCTACGCCAAGTCAAGTCAAGACATACCAAGTACCCATCACAAACTCTTATCCCTCGCATTACATTATTTGCCATTTGCCTCTCGTTTTCCTCTCCCCCACTTCACCTTAGCCGTTTTCTTCGCCCTTCTTCCGTTCAATCTTGTGTTACCATGTGCCTTCTTTTTGCTTGCATCTTCGCTTGCTAAGAGTTTATGGGTCCCCATCCATTTGCTAATCTTTTTAAAGGGTCCAATTATGATGAACCAATTGCTAGTGAGTTGAGTGAACTAGATTATCTTTATGGAGTTTTGCTTGAAATTCGTGAATCTGAAAATTGTGATGGAATACTTTATGAAGTGATTCACAATAGATCTTTGAATCAAAAGCATGATTGCAATGATGTTATTAAAAAATTTATTAATGTCAATTGTGTTAATAATATGCAAAACCCTAAGCTTGGGGATGCTAGTTTTGCTATGACTACTATTTGTTGCAATGATCATGATTGGGGTGATTCTTCTTTTGATCTTAAAAATTTATTTAAGCCCCATGATGAATATGAGATTGATAATAGTGTTTGCAATATTATTGAAAATGGGTTTGTAAAAGTGTCAACTTTAGATCCCACATATTTGGAGAATGTTCAATCTTATGAAGTTTTTGATAAAAGTGGGTTTGGAGAGGTCATGAGTTTAGTTAATGTTAATCCCACTATTTTGGAAGAGTGTCAACTTTGCATACATGTGGATCGTGCTAAGAATATGTTTTGTGATAGCTATATTGTTGAATTTGCTTATGATCCCACATGTAATTATTATGAGAGAGGAAAATATGGTTGTAGAAATTTTCATGTTACTAAATTACCTCTCGTCATGTTGAGATTGCTATTGTTTCCTTTTTCTTCCATGCATATGCTAGTTTTTGCTTGCCTTGATAATTTGTTTGCTTATAAAATGCCTATGCATAGGTAGTATGTTAGACTTAGATGTGTTTGTCACGTGTTTCATGATGCTATCTTTGTGCTTCAATTCCTGTCTTTCATGTGAGCATCATCGAAATTGGCAATGCCTAGCTAGGGGCGTTAAACGATAGCGCTTGTTGGGAGGCAACCCAATTTTATTTTTGTTTCTTGCTTTTTGGTTCTGTTAATTAATCTAGCCTCTGTTTAGATGTGGTTTTATGTTTTAAATTAGTGTTTGTGCCAAGTAGAACCTTTGGGAAGACTTGGGTGAAGTCTTTATGATCTTGCTGTAAAAAACAGAAACTTTAGCGCTCATGAGATTAGCTGCCATTTTTTACTGGAGAGTGCTTTTAGGTTGATTATTTTTTCAGATGATTAATAGATAAATTCCTCACGTCCACCAATTTGTTTAAGAATTTTTGGAGCTACAGAAGTATACGTTTGATACAGATTACTACAGACTGTTCTGTTTTTGACAAATTCTGTTTTTCGTGTGTTGTTTGCTTATTTTGATGAATCTATGGCTAGTATCGGGGGTATGGACCATAGAGAAGTTGGAATACAGTAGGTTTAACACCAATATAAATAAATAATTAGTTCATTACAGTACCTTGAAGTGGTGGTTTGTTTTCTTTCGCTAACGGAGCTCATGAGATTTTCTGTTGAGTTTTGTGTTGTGAAGTTTTCATGTTTTGGGTAAAGATTTGATGGATTATGGAATAAGGAGTGGCAAGAGCCTAAGCTTGGGGATTCCCAAGGAACCCAAGGAAAAATTCAAGGACAACCAAAATCCTAAGCTTGGGGATGCCCCGGAAGGCACCCCCTCTTTCGTCTTCGTCCATCGGTAACTTTACTTGATGCTATATTTTTATTCACCACATGATATGTGTTTTGCTTGGAGCGTCTTTTATGATTTGAGTCTTTGCTGTTTAGTTTACCACAATAATACTTGCTGTACACACCTTTTGGGAGAGACACACATGAATCGGAATTTATTAGAATACTCTATGTGCTTCACTTATATCTTTTGAGCTAGTTAATTCTGCTCTAGTGCTTCACTTATATCTTTTAGAGCACAGTGGTGGTTTTATTTTATAGAAATTATTGATCTCTCATTCTTCACTTATATTATTTTGAGAGTCCTTTAGAACAGCATGGTAATTTGCTTTGGCTATAAAATTAGTCCTAATATGATAGGCATCCAGGATTGGTATAATAAAAACTTTCATAAAAAGTGCATTGAATACTATGAGAAGTTTGATACTTGATAATTGTTTTGTGATATGAAGATGGTAATATTAGAGTCGTGCTAGTTGAGTAGTTGTGAATTTGTTAAATACTTGTGTTGAAGTTTGCAAGTCCCGTAGCATGCACGTATGGTAACCATTGTGTAACAAATTTGAAGCATGAGGTGTTGTTTGATTGTCATCCTTATGAGTGGCGGTCGGGGACGAGCGATGGTCTTTTCCTACCAATCTATCCCCCTAGGAGCATGCGCGTAATGCTTGGTTTTTGATGACTTGTAGATTTTTGCAATAAGTATGTGAGTTCTCTATGACTAATGTTGAGTCCATGGATTATATGCACTCTCACCTTTCCATCATTGCTAGCCTCTTCGGTACCGTGCATTGCCCTTTCTCACCTTGACAGTTGGTGCAAACTTCGCTGGTGCATCCAAACCCCGTGATATGATACACTCTATCACACATAAACCTCCTTATATCTTCCTCAAAAATGCCACCATACCTACCTATTATGGCATTTCCATAGCCATTCCGAGATATATTGGCATGCAACTTTCCACCGTGGGAGCCCCCCTGTGGTGACACCGTCCGGAGCACCGTGAACTCTGGGTGGTCCCGTCCGAACGGCAGCCCAGCAGGTCTGACCTCCACGAGGGGTTGTGCCGGCTGCGCATGCGGTGGCGGCCCCAGTTGCGGTCGGCGTCGTTGTTGTTGGGAAACGTAGCATGCAATTTTTAAAAATTTCCTACGATCACGCAAGATCTATCTAGGAGATGCATAGCAACGAGAGGGGGAGAGTGTGTCTACGTACCCTCGGAGACCGAAAGAGGAAGCGTTTGACAACGCGGTTGATGTGGTCGTACACCTTCACGATCCGTCCCGATCAAGTACCGAACGTACGGCACCTCCGCGTTCAGCACATGTTCAGCTCGATAACGTCCTCGCCTTCTTGATCCAGCAAGACGAGCGAAGTAGTAGATGAGTTCTGGCAGCACGACGGCGTGGTGATGGTGTTGGTGAAGAACAATCTCCGCAGGGCTGCGCCAAGCACAACGGAAACTATAACGGAGGATAAACTAGAGGGGACGTCTTTTTTTTCTTTATTCAATATCTATTCTTTGTTTCTTATATTCCGCTAATTGTTATCTGGTTGCCGGCACATGGTTGGTGTTTCTTGATGTGTCTGGGGTGCTAGCCCTGCCCCTCTATTTATATGTTGAGCCTTGGGGTCAAAACTAGGAGTAAAAGTCTCCACAAAATCGGTTTCACCCGAAAGGCAAGAGTCCTTCTCGGACTCCAGGGCCAGACGCCAGGGTTCCCGGCGTCTGGACCCAGACGCTAGGGACCCGGGAGTCTGTCCCCTGGACTCCGTAAAACTTCCTTTTGCGCTTTCCAAAAACCTTGTGGGCTTTCCCCTTTGGCCCAGATAAAGTGTTCTCGTGCCCAAACATTTCGGGGAACATCCGGAACCCCTTCCGGTGAATTCCGGAACCCTTCCAGAGATCAAACACTACTATCCACATATCAATCTTTACTTCTGGACCATTCCAGAGTTCCTCGTCATGTCCGTGATCTCATCCGAAAACTCCGAACAACATTCGGTCACCAACATACATAACTCATATAATACTATATCGTCAACGAACGTTAAGCGTGCGGACCCTACGGGTTCGAGAACTATGTAGACATGACCGAGACATCTCTCTGGTCAATAAACAATAGCGGAACCTGGATGCCCATATTGGTTCCTACATATTCTATGAAGATCTTTATCGGTCGAACCTTAATGACAACATACGTTGTTCCCTTTGTCATCGGTATGTTACTTGCCCGAGATTCGATCGTCGGTATCTGCATACCTAGTTCAATATTGTTATCGGCAAGTCCCTTTACACATTCCGTAATACAACATGCCGCAACTAACTCATTAGTCACTTTGCTTGCAAGGCTTCATATGATGTGCAGTACTGATGTCTACTATGCAACTTTATTCTTGTAGACACGTGTTGGGCCTCCAAGAGTAGAGTTTTGTAGGACAGTAGCAATTTTCCCTCAAGTGGATGACCTAAGGTTTATCAATCCGTGGGAGGTGTAGGATGGAGATGGTCTCTCTCAAACAACCCTGCAACCAAATATAAGAAATCTCTTGTGTCCCCAACACACCCAATACAATGGCAAATTGTATAGGTGCACTAGTTCGGCGAAGAGATGGTGATAAAAATATAATATGGATGATAGAAATATATTTTTTATAATATGAATAAATAAAAACAGCAAGGTAGCAAATAGTAAATGGACACAAAAACGGTATTGCAATGCTTGAAAATGAGGCCTAGGGTCCGTACTTTCACTAGTGCAATGATACGTCTCCAACGTATCTATAATTTTTGATTGTTCCATGCTATTATATTATCTGTTTTGGATGTTTATGGGCTTTATTAAACACTTTTATATTATTTTTGAGACTAACCTATTAACCCAGAGCCCAGTGCCAGTTTCTGTTTTTTCCATTGTTTCAGTGTTTCGTAGAAAACGAATATCAAACGAAGTCCGAACGGAATGAAATCTTCGGGAGAGTTATTTTTGGAACAAAAGCAATCCAGGAGACTTGGAGTGTACGTCAGGAAACCAACGAGGTGGCCACGAGGCAGGGAGGCGCGCCTGCCCCCTGGGCGCGCCCCCCACCCTCGTGGGCCCCTCGTAGCTCCCCTGACCGACTTCTTTCGCCTATATATATATATATCCATATACCCTAAAAACATCGAGGAACAGAATAGATCGGGAGTTCCGCCGCGGCAAGCCTCTATAGCCACCAAAAACTAATCGGGACCCTGTTCCGGCACCCTGCCGGAGGGGGGATCCCTCACCGGTGGCCATCTTCATCATCCCGGCGCTCTCCATGACGAGAAGGGAGTAATTCACCCTCGGGGCTGAGGGTATGTACCAGTAGCTATGTGTTTGATCTCTCTCTCTCTCTCTCTCTCTCTCTCTCGTGTTCTTGAGGTGGTACGAACTTGATGTATCGCGAGCTTTGCTATTATAGTTGGATCTTATGATGTTTCTCCCCCTCTACTCTCTTGTAATGGATTGAGTTTTCCCTTCGAAGTTATCTTATCAGATTGAGTCTTTAAGGATTTGAGAACACTTGATGTATGTCTTGCATGTGCTTATCTGTGGTGACAATGGGATATCACGTGATTCACTTGATGTATGTTTTGGTGATCAACTTGCGGGTTCAGTGACCTTGTGAACTTATGCATAGGGGTTGGCACACGTTTTCGTCTTGATTCTCCGGTAGAAACTTTGGGGCACTCTTTGAAGTACTTTGTGTTGGTTTCAATAGATGAATATGAGATTGTGTGATGCATATCGTATAATCATACCCACGGATACTTGAGGTGACATTGGAGTATCTAGGTGACATTAGGGTTTTGGTTGATATGTGTCTTAAGGTGTTATTCTAGTATGAACTCTTGAATAGATCGATCCGAAAGAATAACTTTGAGGTGGTTTCGTACCCTACAATAATCTCTTCGTTTGTTCTCCGCTATTAGTGACTTTGGAGTGACTCTTTGATGCATGTTGAGGGATAGTTATAAGATCCAATTATGTTATTATTGTTGAGAGAACTTGCACTAGTGAAAGTATGAACCCTAGGCCTTGTTTCCTAGCATTGCAATACCGTTTACGCTCACTTTTATCATTAGTTACCTTGCTGTTTTTATATTTTCAAATTACAAAAACCTATATCTACCATCCATATTTCACTTGTATCACCATCTCTTCACCGAACTAGTGCACCTATACAATTTACCATTGTATTGGGTGTGTTGGGGACACGAGAGACTCTTTGTTATTTGGTTGCAGGGTTGCTTGAGAGAGACCATCTTCATCCTATGCCTCCCACGGATTGATAAACCTTAGGTCCTCCACTTGAGGGAAATTTGCTACTATCCTACATACCTCTGCACTTGGAGGCCCAACAACGTCTACAAGAAGAAGGTTGTGTAATAGACATCAAGCTCTTTTCTGGCGCCGTTGCCGGGGAGGTGAGTGCTTGAAGGTATATCTTTAGATCTTGCAGTCGAATCTTTTAGTTTCTTGTTTCATCACTAGTTTAATTTATAAAAGAAAACTAAAAAATGGAATTGAGTTTGTCTCATACGCTTCATCTTTTTAATATCTTTCGTAAGTATGATAAAAAGGAAAATTGTGCTCAAGTGCTAGAAGAAGAAGTCTATAAAATGTTTGGTACTAAATATTTGAATGATGAGCATGATTGCAATGTTTTTATTATGAATTCTTTGAATACCCATGATGCTAATGATATGCAAAGCCACAAGCTTGGGGAAGCTATGTTTGATGAAGATGATATTTTTAGTCTCCCGAGTTTTGATATGCAAATTTATAATGATGATAGCATGCCTCCTACTTATGATGATTATATCGATGGAAGTGGATTTGGAAGAGTGTCAACTTTAGGAAGTAATGATCCCACTATTTTGGAGGATGTTGAATCTTATTATGATAATTATGAAAGTGGATTTGGAGAGGTCATGACTTTATTTATTAACGATTCCACTATCTTGGAAGAGGTTTCAATTGATTATGATGAGAACAAAGTTGCTACTTATGATGATTATTGTGATGACACTTATGCTATAAAAAGAAGTGATGATTATATTTATAAAACTTGTCATGACTATGATTACCCTTTTTGTGAACATTACTCTTTTAATGTGGAAACAATTTATAGTATTCAAGTCTCTTATGATACTCCCACTATCCCGAATGAGAAGAATTTTGCTTATGTGGAGAGTAGTAAATTTTCTATGCTTGTAGATCATGAAAAGAATGCTTTAGGTGCTGGTTATATTGTTGAATTCATTCATGATGCTACTCAAAATTATTATGAGGGAGGAACATATGCTTGTAGGAATTGCAATAATATCAAGTTTCTTCTCTATGTGCTTAAAGTTTTGAAGTTATGCTTGTTTTGCCTTCCTATGCTAGTTGATTATTGTTCCCATAAGTTATTTGCTCACAAAATCCCTATGCATAGGAAGTGGGTTAGACTTAAATGTGCTAGTTATATTCTTCATGATGCTCTCTTTATGTTTCAATTCTTATGTCTTGTGTGAGCATCATTCAAATCATCATGCCTAGCTAGGGGCATTAAACGTTAGCGCTTGTTGGGAGGAAACCCAATTTTATTTTAGTTTCTTGATTTTTGGTTCTTTTTAGTAATAAATAATCCATCTAGCTTCTGTTTAGATGTGGTTTTATGTTTTAATTAGTGTTTGTGCCAAGTTAAACCTATAGGATCTTCTTGGATGATAGTTATTTGATCTTGCTGAAAATTCCAGAAACTTTCTGTTCATGAAAACAATTGTTAAAAATCACCAGAATCTGATAAAATACTGATTAAAATTTCAGAAGATCAATAATCAAATTATCTAGGTCTTCCTATTTTGTTAGAATTTTTTGAGTTCCAGAAGTTTGCGTTAGTTACAGATTACCACAGACTGTTCTGTTTTTGACAGATTCTGTTTTTCGTGTGTTGTTTGCTTATTTTGATGAATCTATGGCTAGTAAAATAGTTTATAAACCATAGAGAAGTTGTAATAAAGTATATTTAACATCAATACAAATAAAGAATGAGTTCATTAAAGTACCTTGAAGTGGTGTTTTGTTTTCTTTCGCTAACGGAGCTCACGAGATTTTCTGGTAAGTTTTGTGTTGTGAAGTTTTCAAGTTTTGGGTAAAGACTCGATGGACTATGGAATAAGGAGTGGCAAGAGCCTAAGCTTGGGATGCCCAAGGCACCCCAAGGTAATATTCAAGGATATCCAAGAGCCTAAGCTTGGTGATGCCCCGGATGGCATCCCCTCTTTCGTCTTCGTTCATCGGTAACTTTACTTGGAGCTATATTTTTATTCGCCACATGATATGTGTTTTGCTTGGAGCGTCATTCTTTTTTTCTGTGCTTGTTGTTTGAATAAGATACCAAGATCTGAAATTCTTAAATGTTAGAGAGTCTTCACATAGTTGCATAATTATTAAACTACTCATTGATCTTCACTTATATCTTTCGGAGTAGTTTGTCGTTTGCTCTACTGCTTCACTTATATCCTTTTAGAGCACGGCGGTGGCTTTATTTTGAAGAAATAGATGAACTCTCATGCTTCACTTATATTATTTTGAGAGTCTTAAATAGCATGGTAATTTGCTTTGGTTATGAATTTAGTCCTAATATGATGGGCATCCAAGAGGGATATAATAAAAACTTTCATATAAAGTGCATTGAATACTATGAGAAGTTTGATTCTTTATGATTGTTTTGAGATATGAAGATGGTGATATTAGAGTCATGCTAGTTGATTAGTTGTGAATTTGAGAGATACTTGTGTTAAAGTTTGTGATTCCCGTAACATGCACGTATGGTGAACCGTTATGTGATGAAGTCAGAGCATGATTTATTTATTGATTGTCTTCCTTATGAGTGGCGGTCGGGGACGAGCGATGGTCTTTTCCTACCAATCTATCCCCCTTGGAGCATGCGCATAGTACTTTGTTTCGATAACTAATAGATTTTTGCAATAAGTATGTGAGTTCTTTATGACTAATGTTGAGTCCATGAATTATACGCACTCTCATCCTTCCACCAGTGCTAGCCTCTCTAATACCACGCACCTTTCGCCGGTATCATACACCCACCATATACCTTCCTCAAAACAGCCACCATACCTACCTATCATGGCATTTCCATATCCATTCCGAGATATATTGCCATGCAACTTTCCACTGTTCCGTTTATTATGACACGCTCCATCATTGTCATATTGCTTTGCATGATCATGTAGTTGACATCGTATTTGTGGCAAAGCCATCGTTCATAATTCTTTCATACATGTCACTCATGAGTCATTGCACATCCCGGTACACCGCCGGAGGCATTCATATAGAGTCATATTTTGTTTTAAGTATCGAGTTGTAATTCTTGAGTTGTAAGTAAATAAAAGTGTGATGATCATCATTATTAGAGCATTGTCCCAGTGAGGAAAGGGTGATGGAGACTATGATTCCCCCACAAGTCGGGATGAGACTCCGGACAAAAAATAAAAAAAAAGAGGCCAAAAAAAGGGAGAAGGCCCAAAAAAACAAACAAAAAAATGAGAGAAAAAAAGAGAAGGGGCAATGCTACTATCCTTTTACCACACTTGTGCTCCAAAGTAGCACCATGATCTTCATGATAGAGAGTCTCCTATATTGTCACTTTCATATACTAGTGGGAATTTTACATTATAGAACTTGTCTTGTATATTCCAATGATGGGCTTCCTCAAAATGCCCTAGGTCTTCGTGAGCAAGCAAGTTGGATGCACACCCACTTAGTTTCTTTTGTTGAGCTTTCATATACTTATAGCTCTAGTGCATCCGTTGCATGGCAATCCCTACTCACTCACATTGATATCTATTGATGGGCATTTCCATAGCCCGTTGAAACGCCTAGTTGATGTGAGACTATCTTCTCCTTTTTGTCTTGTCCACAACCACCATTCTATTCCACCTATAGTGCTATGTCCATGTCTCACGCTCATGTATTGCGTGAAGATTGAAAAAGTTTGAGAACATCAAAAGTATGAAACAATTGCTTGGCTTGTCATCGGGGTTGTGCATGATTTAAATATTTTGTGTGATGAAGATAGAGCATAGCGAGACTATATGATTTTTTAGGGATAGCTTGCTTTGGCCATGTTATTTTGAGAAGACATGATTGCTTTGTTAGTATGCTTGAAGTATTATTATTATTTTCATGTCAATATTAAACTTTTGTTTTGAATCTTATGGATCTGAATATTCTTGCCACAATAAAGAAGATTACATGGATAAATATGTTAGGTTGCATTCCACATCGAAATTCTGTTTTTATCATTTACCTACTCGAGGACGAGCAGGAATTAAGCTTGGGGATGCTGATACGTCTCCAACGTATCTATAATTTTTTATTGTTCCATGCTATTATATTATTTGTTTTGGATGTTTATGGGCTTTATTAAACACTTTTATATTATTTTTGGGACTAACCTATTAACCCAGAGCCCAGTGCCAGTTTCTGTTTTTCCCTTGTTTCAGTGTTTTGCAGAAAAGGAATATCAGACGAAGTCCAAATGGAATGAAACCTTTGGGAGAGTTATTTTTGGAACGGAAGCAATCCAGGAGACTTGGAGTGTACGTGAGGAAAGCAACGAGGTGGCCACGAGGCAGGGAGGCGTGCCTGCCCCCTGGGCGCGCCCCCCCACCCTTGTGGGCCCCTCGTGGCTCCCCTGACCGACTTCTTTCGCCTATATATATCCATATACCCTAAAAACATCGAGGAATAGAATAGATCGGGAGTTCCGCCGCCGCAAGCCTCTGTAGCCACTAAAAACCAATCGGGACCCTGTTTCGGCACCCTGCCAGAGGGGGGATCCCTCACCGGTGGCCATCTTCATCATCCCGGCGCTCTCCATGACGAGGAGGGAGTAGTTCACCCTCGGGGCTGAGGGTATGTACCAGTAGCTATGTGTTTGATCTCTCTCTCTCTCGTGTTCTTGAGGTGGTACGATCTTGATGTATCGCGAGCTTTGCTATTATAGTTGGATCTTATGATGTTTCTCCCCCTCTACTCTCTTGTAATGGATTGAGTTTTCCCTTCGAAGTTATCTTATCGGATTGAGTCTTTAAGGATTTGAGAACACTTGATGTATGTCTTGCATGTGCTTATCTGTGGTGACAATGGGATATCACGTGATTCACTTGATGTATGTTTTGGTGATCAACTTGCGGGTTCAGTGACCTTGTGAACTTATGCATAGGGGTTGGCACACATTTTCGTCTTGATTCTCCGGTAGAAACTTTGGGGCACTCTTTGAGGTGGTTTCGTACACTACAATAATCTCTTCGTTTGTTCTCCGCTATTAGTGACTTTGGAGTGACTCTTTGTTGCATGTTGAGGGATAGTTATATGATCCAATTATGTTATTATTGTTGAGAGAACTTGCACTAGTGAAAGTATGAACCCTAGGCCTTGTTTCCTAGCATTGCAATACCGTTTACGCTCACTTTTATCATTAGTTACCTTGCTGTTTTTATATTTTCAGATTACAAAAACCTATATCTACCATCCATATTGCACTTGTATCACCATCTCTTCACCGAACTAGTGCACCTATACAATTTACCATTATATTGGGTGTGTTGGGGACACAAGAGACTCATTGTTATTTGGTTGCAGGGTTGCTTGAGAGAGACCATCTTCATCCTACGCCTCCCACGGATTGATAAACCTTAGGTCATCCACTTGAGGGAAATTTTCTACTGTCCTACAAACCTCTGCACTTGGAGGCCCAACAACGTCTACAAGAAGAAGGTTGTGTAGTAGACATCATGTAACATCTCAACAATGCTAACATAGTTGGATCATACGATTATCCCTCAAAGTGCAATAAAGAATCTCTCCTGAGTTCCTATTAGCGGAGAACAAAAGATATAAATTGTTTGTAGGGTACGAAACCACCTCAAAGCTATTCTTTCCATTCGATCTATCCTAGAGTTCGTACTAGAATAACACAAGCTATTCTTTTCGATCGATCTAATCAAGAGTTCGTACTAAAGTAGCACCAAAGCAAACTCATATTCATAATACTCAATCCACACAAAGAACTACAAGGGGACCCCCAAAGTTTCTATCGGAGAAAACATAATAAAAACGTGCATCAACCCCTATGCATAGATTACCCCAATATCACCGCGGGAATCCGCGAGTTGAATGCCATAACACATATCAAGTGAATCAATATGATACCCCAATTGTCACCTCAAGTATTCATACCGCAAGACATAGATCATGTGTTCTCATCTCTAAATATTCAAACCGACAATACAAAACTTCAAAGGGTAATGACTCAACTAACAAGAGTATAGATGGGAGAAACATCATATGATCCGACTATATTAACAAAGCCCATGATATAGATTACGAGAGAGAGAGATTAAACACATAGCTACTGGTACAAATCCTCAGCCCCGAGGGTGGATTACTCCCTCCTCATCGTGGTGGCCACCGGTATGATGAAGATGGCCACCGGAGATGATTCCCCCCTCTGGCAGGGTGTCGGAACGGAGCTAGATTGGTTTTCGGTGGATACAGAGCCTTGCGGCGGTGGAACTTCTGATCTAGGGTAACCCCGATGGGTTTTGGAATATTTGGGAATTTATAGTGCAAAGAAGGGGTGCAAGAGGCCACCGAGGTGGGCACAACCCACCTGGGCGCGCCAGGTGGGCCTGGCGCGCCCTGGTGGGTTGTTCCCCCTCGGGGCACCCCCCAGGCGCTGCTTTGGCCCATTGGTTTCCTTCTGGTCCATAAAAAATCCAAAAAATAGTTTCGCGGTGTTTGGACTCCGTTTGATATTGATTTTCTGCCATGTAAAAGACAAGCAAAAAACAGCAACTGGCACTGGGCACTAGGTCAATAGGTTAGTCCCAAAAAATGATATAAAGTTGCTATAAATGATTGTAAAACATCCAAGAATTATAAAATAACAGCATGAATACTTCATAAATTATAGATACGTTGGAGACGTATCAGCATCCCCAAGCTTAATTCCTACTCGTCCTCGAGTAGGTAAATGATAAAAGAAATAATTTATGAAGTGTGAATGCTAGCAAAGTACACAAGTTTGATCAATGATAATTTCAATCACTTTTCCTAGCACCATAATAGCAATTTTTTCTTGTAAAACTTCTCATGTTATAGTGGCAACCAATTTACATTTTAAGGTTCAAACAATGAACTCTCTTGAAACTCAACAACCTATGTTCTTAGTCACCAAGCAATTGAAATTCAACTTATTCAACAGAGTTTAAGTAAGAGCTCCACATACTCAACTATCATATAGTCTTCTATGATTGCTAACACTCACCGCATACACATGAGCAAAACATTTCAACCGGGCACATAGAAAGATAGGGGCTTATTGTTTTGCCTCCCAACATATTCACCTCAAGGGTGATGTCAACAATAATAACTCATGCCACCCATATTCAACTGGACATATGTGCCTAGATCTTTCCTCACCACATGATGCTTTCCAAAAGAGAAAAATAAAAAGGAATAGAGAGAATAACTTTGATTCTTTGCATAAAAATAAATACTGGAAATTACAAGATAGGCCCTTCGCAGAGGGAAGTAGGGATTTGTAGAGGTGCCAGAGCTCAAAGCGAAAATTGAGAGAAAAAAACATTTTGAGAGGTATACTTTTCCCACCAACGAAAATGACTTAGAGCTCCCAACACTTTCCATGCTAGATATATCATAGGCGGTTCCCAAACAGAAAATAAAGTTTATTCCTTTTTCCACCATACTTTCACTTTCCACGGCTAGTCGTATCCACGGGTGCCCTCCATACCAACACTTTCCAAGGAATTTATTATTTGACAACATAAAGTAAATTCATTTTTCATTTCGGGACTGGGCATCCCTAATACCTTTGCCTTACTCTCGTGCAACGACAAGTGAATAAACACTCATCGTGAGAATAACACATCTAGCATGGAAAATATTGGCCACCCCTCACCGCCTCGCGAGCGGTACGAGCACACAAAAGAGAAATTTATTTTTGAAAATTAGAGATGGTACATACAAATTTGCTTAGAACGGCACGGAAATACCGCATATAGGTAGGTATGGTGGACTCTTGAAAAATAAGATTTAGGTTTAAGGGTTTTTGGATGCACAAGTAGTATCTCTACTTAGTGCGAAGTTTTTGGCTAGCAAAGATAGGGGGCAAGCACCACATGTTAAAGGATCTATGACAATATGACTTCTATGTGAATATGAATAAACATAAATCATTACGTTGTCTTCCTTGTCCAACGTCAACAATTTTGGCATATAATATTTTGATGGGGGCTCAAAATCACAAAAGATTTCCATGATAGTGTATTTGCATGTGAAAGTTCTCTTCCTTATACTAATTATTCGTGAATTGCTTGTATGACCAATATTGTGATTGTCAAGCCTAAAAATATTTCACTTTCTAAACCCAATGTGAAGCTACCACTAGGCATGATATGATTTCAACTTCATGACATTCAATTTATTCAACAATTTACTCATAGGATATAAGTGAAGCACAAGAGTAAATGACAAACCACTCCAAAGAGATATAAGTGAAGATCATGCGAGTAGTTAAGTAAATAGATAGCTATGTGAGGACTCTCTCTTATTTAAAAACTTTCAGATCTAAGTATTTTATTAAAACAGCAAGCAAAACAAAACAAAATGACATTTCAAGGATAGCACACATCATGTGAAGAAGCAAAAACATAGGCTCAACCGATACTAACCGATAAATGTTGAAGAAGAAAGGTGGGATGCCTACTGGGGCATCCCCAAGCTTAGATGCTTGAGACTTCTTGGAATATTATCTTGGGATGCCTTGGGCATCCCCAAGCTTGTGCTTTTGTATCTCCTTAATTCTTCTCATATCACGGTTTTCCTAGATCTCAAAAGCATCATCAACACAAAACTCAACAAGAACTCGTGAGATAAGTTAGTATAAACCAATGCAATTTTTTTTTATCATTCTCTACTGTAGCAAATCGCTAAAATTATTATTCAACATTGCCTACTAAATGCCTCTGCATATTTAATACTCCTATTCTCAAATAGAATCATTAAACAAGCCAACATATGCAAACAATGCAAACATAACAGCAATCTGCCAAAATAGTACAGTCTGTAAAGAATGCAAGAGTATCAATACTTATTCAACTACAAAAATTACGAAATTCTACCACACTTTAGAAAATTTATAAGAGCTTATTATGCAAAAAGTTTCAACATTTTATCACATTCTGATTTTTCTAGGGAATTTTCGCAACACCGATAAACTTTCTGTTTTCAAACAGCAACATGTAGACTTGTAAAATAAGCATGGTAAAGGCTATCCTTGACATTTTCATTGAAATGAAAGATGAAAAACATTATTATAAATAACAGCAAGAAAATCCTAACAAAATGAAATGACGCTCCAAGCAAAACACATATCATGTGACGAATGCAAACATAGCTCCGAGTGGGGTTACCGATAATGTTGGAGACGAAAGAGGGGATGCCTTCCGGGCATCCCCAAGCTTAGTTGCTTGGATATTCCTTGGATATTAACTTGGGGTGCCTTGGGCATACCCAAGATTAGGGTCTTATCACTCCTTATTCTCCTCATATCGATATCTCACCCAAAACTTGAAAACTTCAATCACACAAAACTTAACGGAACTTCGTGAGATAGGTTAGGATGATAAAGAGCAAACCATTTCACTTTGGTACTGTCAAAGTCAAGATTCATAATTGTTTCCACACAATTACTACTGCAGCATATCATTTCCACAATTTATATTGAGCAATATAAGTCATAGAAACTAGAAAACAAGCAAACTATGCATTGAAAACAGAATCTGTCAAAAACAGAACAGTCTGTAGTAATCTGTACTCAATCCATACTTATTCTACTCAATAAATTATGAAAAAATTAGGAACACGTGAGCAATTTGTACATTAAACTTGTGCAAAAAGAATCAACTGAAAAGCACTCTTCTGTTAAAAATTAGACTTATTTTCGTGAGCGCAAAATTTTCTGTTTTTCAGCAGGGTCAAATCAACTATTACCCAACATGATCCCAAAGGCTTTACTAGGCACTTTATTTAAACAAAAGAAATAAAACATGGTCAATACAGTAGAATAATCATTTGAAAACACAAAAACAGTAGGTAAAAGTGTTGGGTTGTCTCCCAACAAGCGCTTTTCTTTAATGCCTTTTATCTAGGCATGATGATTTCAATGATGCTCGCATAAAACATAATAATTGAAACTTAAAGAGAGCATCATGAAGCATATGACTAGCACATTTAAGTCTAAACCACTTACTATGCATAGGTATTTTGTGAGCAAACAAATTATGGGAACAAGAATCAACTAGCATAGGAGGGCAAAACAAGCAAAACTTCAAGATTTTCAACACATAGAGAGGAAACTTGATATTATTGCAATTCCTACAAGCATAAGTTACTTCCTCATAATAATTTTCAGTAGCATCATGAATGAATTCAACAATATAACCATCACATAAATCATTATTTTCATGATACATAAGCATAGAGATTTTGTTACTCACCACATAAGCAAATTTATTCTCATCAATAGTAGTGGGAGCAAATTCAACAAAATAACTATCATGAGATTGAAAATTAAAATCATGATGAAAAGTTTCATGGTTATAATTATTCTTTATAGCATACATGTGATCACCATAATCATCATAGATAGGAACTTTGTTGTCATAATCAATTGAAACCTCTTCCAACATAGTGGAATCATCATTAAATAAAGTCATGACCTCTCCAAATCCACTTTCATCAATATAGTCATCATAAATAGGAGGCATGCTTTCATCATAATAATTTTTCTCATCAAAACTTGGGGGACAAAAAATATCATCTTCATCAAATATAGCATCCCCAAGCTTATGGCTTTGCATATCATTAGCATCATGGATATTCAAAGAATTCATACTAACAACATTGAAATCATGCTCATCATTCAAATATTTTGTGCCAAACATTTTATTGACTTCTTCTTCTAACAATTGAGCACAATTTTCCGAACCATCATTTTCAAGAAAGATATTATAAAGATGATCAATAATATGATGCAACCTCAATTCCATTTTTTATGTAGTTTTCTTTTATAAACCAAATTAGTGATAAAACAAGAAACTAGAAGATTCAATTGCAAGGTCTAAAGATATACCTTCATGCACTCACCTCCCCAGGAACGACGCCAGAAAAGAGCTTCGTTGATGGGATGTGAGTGCCGCTTTCCTAACCTCCCTGACAACGGCGCCAGAAAAGAGCTTGATGTCTACTACGCAACTTTATTCTTGTAGACACGTGTTGGGCCTCCAAGCGTAGAGTTTTGTAGGACAGTAGCAATTTTCCCTCAAGTGGATGACCTAAGGTTTATCAATCTGCGCGAGGTGTAGGATGAAGATGGTCTCTCTCAAACAACCCTGCAACCAAATACAAGAAATCTCTTGTGTCCCCAACACACCCAATAAAATGGCAAATTGTATAGGTGCACTAGTTCGGTGAAGAGATGGTGATAAAGTGTAATATTGATGGTAGAAATATATTTTTATAATCGGAATAAATAAAAACAGCAAGATAGCAAATAGTAAACGGGCACAAAAACGGTATTGCAATTCTTGAAAATGAGGCCTAGGGTTCGTACTTTCACTAGTGCAACCTCTAAACAATGCTAACATAGTTGGATCATATGATTATCCCTCAAAGTGCAATAAAGAATCACTCCCAAGTTCCTATTAGCGGATAACAAAAGATATAAATTGTTTGTAGGGTACGGAACCACCTCAAAGCTATTCTTTCCGTTCGATCTATCCTAGAGTTCGTACTAGATTAACACAAACTATTCTTTCCGATCAATCTAATCAAGAGTTCATACTAAAGTAGCACCAAAGCAAACTCATATTCATAATACTCAATCCACACAAAGAACTACAAGGGGACCTGTCGTGGAATTGTCACGGCAGATGTCCTCGAGCTAGGACTTAGTCGTGGAGCCATCGCAACTAGGAAGCTTGAAGGGGTTAAGCGGGACAAGGAACACGAGGGTTTATACTGGTTCGGCCCCTTACGGTGAAGGTAAAAGCCTACGTCCAGTTTGAGGTGGTATTGATCAGGGTTTCGATAACCAGGGAGCTAAACCACTATGCCCGGCTCCCCATCAGATTGTTCCTATCCCTAAACCGCTGCCGGGTCGTCCCTTTATATAAGGAGGCTGACGCCCAGCAGCTCTCAGAGTCCCGGCCGGCTCATAAGAGTGTCCGGCTCGGACTCTCAGCTATCCTTGCCTTGCACTACAAGTTCTACTATGATAATGATTGTAACTACGGGCCTTAAACCATATCCGGGTCTTAAACCCATCTTTGGCCCACCATTTTCCGGCTTGGCGCCGGGCTTCTGGCAATGACCATATGAGTAACCCGGCCCCTCCTGGCGGGTGACTCTAAGGTCTATATCCTCAACATTAGGCCCCAGATTGATTTGAGCCGGCTCATGTCAATCTTCCATTCCTTCGACAGAAAACCTCCGGTTATAATTGTGTGAAGGCCATAACCCGGCGTGACGTCATCCTCTGGACTCCGGATAATCCGCCGTGATGTCATCCTCCATTAAGTCCGTTTTTTACTCCGCCAGATCCGCAACAGATCTTTACCTTTACTGTCATCCCGAAAATTGAGGCGTTTCGTGGGGAGATAACCACGCCGTGGTCTCCTTGATTCTCGTGCCCACTTATGAGCTCGCCTTACAAATAGGCCGGCCCGACGGGCCTTCAGCCACTTCTCTCTCCTTCGTCTTCTTACTCGCGCCACTGCTCCCTTGCCCGAGCTCTGCTACTGCCGCCGCCGCGGGTCTTCTCGTCGTCATCAACTCAGGCCGCTGCATCACCCTGATTTGACCAGAGAAACGCGACGACCTCCGCGACTCACCAGCCATCGTAAGTCCTGCTTGCCCTGTAGAACAGATCTGCCGTAGGGTTCATCCGTGTTCTTCGTGTTCTTCGCTGTCACCTACGAGCCCCGGTAGTTTTTATTTTTACTGCCCTTTTTTATCTTAGCCCTGTGTAGAACTACTGCGGTAGCTGTTTTAGCACCCATTTCTCATGCAAGTAGACCTCCTTTTACTGCATAAGGCCTTGTTCAATGCTCAAGAACTCCCCTGCGTCTGTTTTTTAGGTCTAGAAATTTTCCTTTTGCCCGACCATTTTGATCCAAAATATTTACCGCAATGTGTGAAACCTGTTTTCACCACACTTAGTAAAAAACTGCCCATTGAATCATGGCGGTTTACATTTCCGGCTTAAAACAAACACGCGTCGTAGAATCTTCCGACTTAAGGGAAGCCACGGACCGTAAAACTTTCCAGCTCACTTATAACCAAGCTGTAGACAATTTGAATTACCCTCAAGCACACCAGCGGCTTAGATAACCTGATGTACTTAGACATATATCATTAGTCCCCTCCGTAAGCCGCCACTTAACACTGAATTACAACTTTCCTCTGGCTTATACTTAAACCGGACGTTTCCTTTTATCATAGGCTGCCGACTTTCACCATGCCTCCCAAAGCTCCTAAGGCCTCCATTACTTGCAATTGGATGAGGTCCAACGTCACCAATGAGACCCTAGCGGATTTTGTCAAGTCAGGCCACTTGCCCAAGAAGGACGTCATGTCCTACCGTACCCCTGACCCATCAGAGGAGAGACCACAGCCAAAGGACGGAGAGATGGTCATTTTTGCGGATCACATGAGCCGGGGCTTCGCACCGCCCGGCTCAAAGTTTTTCAGAGACGTTCTGAATTTCTTTGATCTGCGACCTCAGGACATAGGACCCAACTCAGTATCCAATATCTGCAACTTCCAAGTGTTCTGCGAGGTTTACTTGGAGAAGAACCCAGTCTGCTGCTCTTCAGAGAGCTTTTCTATTTAAACCGCCAGAACGAGTGTGCCAACGGGCCGAGTTTGGAGCTAGGCGGCATCTCCATCCAGCGGCGTAGGGACTGCCTTTTCCCTTACGCAGAGCCGCCCAGCCACCCCAAGGACTGGAATCTGACGTGGTTTTACTGCCAAGACACGTCACCGGCTGATGAGAGTCCGTTGCCCGGCTTTCGCCCCTCGCGTCTGGAGCCGACTCACCCACTGTCAGAAAGCTGACTCAAGCGGAGCGCCAACCCCTGCTCCCCACCATCAACAAGATCAAGGCTCTCCTGGGTAATGGTCTGAACGGAATCGATCTGGTCCGGGTCTGGATCTCGTGGCAGGTGATCCCATTGAGCCACCGCCCCGGCTTAATGTGTGAGTACACGGGCCGAAAGGATGACCCCCAGAGACACAGCCGCAACGATCTTCCTGAAGATGTTGCCGAGGAGATGACCAAGGCTCTCTTGAACGAGAGCCTGGCAGATTGCGGGAGGACCGGGTTAGCCCCCTTCTGCAAGACCAACCCAGCCCCAGCGGTAAGCCACTGATTTAAACATTTTACCTTTGTCTACAGATAACCTTCATCTGAATCTCTAAGAAATCACCATTGTATTTTTTTCAGGCTGATGACAAGTTCTGGCAGGTCAAATATGACCACGAAGCGGCCAAGAAGGCCAGAAAGGCGAAGAAAGCCGCCAAGAAAGCCGCTCCCCGCAAGAAGGGGAGTAGGCCAACTGCTTCGGAGCTGATGCAATTAAGCGACTGCTCCGAGTCAGAGGTAACCCCTGAACCTGTAAGCTCTTTGTTGTGTTTATTGTTTATTTCTTGTCCGCCTTACCAACACTTGTTCATCAATAGGATGACACCGGAGCCAGTAACCCGGTGGTTGAAGAGGTAATGTCACTTTCCTCCGACTCGGAGCCCTTGCCAAGGCTGAAAGTCCGAAGGGTAACCCGGAAGTAAGCTTTTCACATCCTTTAGCTTATCAAGATCCTCAATTTATTTTGAAGCGACAGGTTCATGAGAGTCGGCGTCACACCCGGACCAACAAGGACACCGACCTCTCCTCCGGGTTACCTGACGCATCGAGGAAGCGCCGAACTGAGGTTATTTCCCACTTGTACCCTTTTCATCCGTTGGCGGGTGTTATACGTCAGCCACTCAATTCTTCTGACTCAAATTATCAGGAGACCTCCCCCTCTTCGGGCGACTCTATGCAGTCGAGTCTTCCGGCTTTCAAGACCGCGCCCGGGTAATGATAACCATCTCATGCTATACTTGTCTTTACTTACCCTTTTGTGCTTAACGTTTCTGTCCTTTCAGTGCCCAAGCCAAGCTCACCAAGAGGGCGAAGAAGGCCAAGCCAATCGAAGAGCCGGAGTTGCCTGAGCCGGAGGCAGCAGATCAAGAACCGCCAGCTGCCTCCGCTCCCGAAGCCGCCGCTCCAACCAACAAGGCAGCTGCAGAAGCTTCTGCTAACCCGGAGGCCTCCGGCTCGGCTCAACTAGCAAATGATCCGGACGTGGTAATCACCCGGACGAAATTTGTTGAGCCGGGGAGACCTACCGCACTGGCCAAGTGCTCCGCCAAGGGGGAGTTGCTACAGCCCTGCCGGGTGAACCTGGACCTCTCCGACTACGCCAACCTGAGCATTGGAGAGCTCGTCTCTGGCTACATCAGCCAAGTGCACAAGAGCCGGGATGCAGAGGTTGCCATGGTGAACCAGATCCAGCAGAAATCTGAGGTATCATTCTGCTGTCCTCTTACTTACTGCATAGTTACCTTTACCATGCTAGGCCCCAAGTCGACGACTTATGATTGAATATGTTGTAGACTTAGGTTCCGGCTTACCCAATTGAACCGGCCATTTGTAGATAGAAACGTTCAATATGCATTAGCCCCCAAGTGCCAAGTGTCTTTGCTTGGAAAACGCTTGGGACTTGAAATGTATATAGCAACTGTTCATGCCATAACCCAGAAATTTATGCAGGCTGCTGGCAAGAAGCTAGAGGCTGACCTTGCTGATCTCAAGAACCGGCTGAAGATGCAAGAGATGGAGACCCGGAAGGCAAATGCCAAATTTGTGTCCAGCATCGCCGCTCAAGAGAAGCTGAAGACGGAGTTCGACGCTGAGCGGAAGGCGTGGGCCGAAGAGAAGGCCGCATTGGTGAACCGGGCTGATCAGGCGGAGAGGGCCCTGTCAGAAAAGACGGCCGAACTCTCCGGCTTAAAGCGCCAAGTGTCTCAGATGGTTGCTGCAATCTTCGGTAAGTCATCCGCCGGCTTTCGTCCAGTTTAAAATTTTGATGCCTCATAACTCACCCTTGTCGGCGGCTTATCCTGTTCTATGAAACAAGTTCCAGAAGTGCCAACCTCAACCAGAGTGTGGTAACCAAGCTAAAGGCCGTGTACACCCTGGTGGAGCAACTCTACACCGGGTCACAGCGTGCCTTAGCTGTGGTGGCCTTATCCAACGAGGTGCCGACTCACCTGGCGGAGGTTCTTCGCCGGCTCGCCGTTCTGCCTCAACGTATCCAAGAGCTGCGACGGGCCTCTGCAAGAGCCGGAGCAATCGCCGCGCTGAGCCGGGCCAAGGCTTTCCTCCCCGAGTTAGACCGGCGGACATCGCCCTCGGCTACCCAAGTCTGAAGGAAGACGGCAATGGCATCAACTTCGCGGCGATAAGCCGCCATGAGAGGGTCCTTGGAATCCCACTTTCCTGATACTTGTTGAGCCACCAAGTCTGAGTCGCCGAAGCACCTTACCCAGCTTAAGCTCATCTCTTTAGCCATCCGAAGACCATGGAGCAAGGCCTCGTACTCAGCCGCATTGTTAGTGCAAGGAAACAATAACTGTAGCACATAATGGAACTTGTCACCTTTAGGGGAAGCCAACACGACTCCAGCCCCCGAGCCCTCCAACTGCCTGGACCCATCAAAGTGAATAGTCCAATATGTGTTATCCGGCTTCTGCTCGGGCACTTGTGACTCTGTCCAGTCATTGATGAAATCCACCAAGGCCTGAGATTTAACAGCAGTGCGTGGCACGTACTTGAGACCATGAGGTCCAAGCTCTATGACCCACTTAGACACTCTCCCTGTGGCCTCTCTGTTTTGAATGATATCACCAAGAGGGGCAGAACTGACCACAGTGATGGGATGACCCTGAAAATAATGCTTAATTTTTCGGCTCGCCATGAATACACCATAAACAAGCTTCTGCCAATGCGGATACCGCTGCTTGGACTCAATGAGCACTTCGCTGACATAATAAACCGGCCGCTGAACCGGATGCTCCTTACCCTCCTCCTTGCGCTCCACCACCATGGCCACACTGACGGCTCGTGTGTTCGCCGCCACATATAATAATAAGGGCTCCTTATCAACCGGAGCAGGAAGGACTGGAGGCTCTGCCAGCTACTTCTTCAAATCCTCAAAGGCAGTATTAGCTGCATCATTCCAGACAAAGTTATCAGTTTTCTTCATCAACTGATATAATGGCATGGCCTTCTCACCCAAACGGCTTATAAACCGGCTTAAAGCAGCGATGCGACCCGCCAAGCGCTGAACATCATTTATACACGCCGGCTTAGCTAGGGAGGTGATGGCTTTGATCTTCTCTGGGTTAGCTTCAATGCCTCTGTCAGAAACCAAGAAACCCAAAAGTTTGCCTGCAGGAACACCAAAAACACACTTGGCTGGGTTAAGCATCATCTTGTAGACCCGGAGATTATCAAAGGTTTCCCTTAAATCATCTATCAGGGTTTCCTCTTTTATGGACTTAACCACAATATCGTCCACATAAGCGTGAACATTGCGCCCAATCTGTTTATGAAGACAGTTCTGTACACAACGCTGGTAAGTCGCCTGTGCACACTTGAGTCCAAAGGGCATAGACACATAGCAGAAGGCTCCAAAGGGAGCGATGAATGCCGTCTTCTCCTGGTCCTTAACTGCCATTTTAATCTGATGATATCCGGAATAAGCATCCAAGAAACTTAAGCGCGCACAACCTGCCGTAGCATCAATAATTTGATCAATACGGGGGAGGGCAAAAGGATCAGCCAGACACGCCTTGTTTAAGTCCGTATAATCCACACACATCCGCCAAGTGCCATTCTTCTTGAGCACGAGCACCGGGTTAGCTAACCACTCTGGGTGAAAGACTTCAACAATAAACCCGGCCGCCAAGAGCCGGGCCACCTCTTCACCAATAGCTTTCCGCCTCTCCTCATTGAACCGCCGAAGGAACTGCCTGACCGGCTTAAATTTCGGATCAACATTGAGAGTGTGCTCAGCGAGTTCTCTAGGTACACCTGGCATGTCAGAAGGTTTCCATGCGAAGATGTCCCTATTCTCACGGATGAACTCGATGAGCGCGCTTTCCTATTTTGGATCCATGTTGGCACTGATGCTAAACTACTGAGATGAATCTCCTGGAGTGAAATCAACAAGTTTAGTCTCATCAGCCGACTTAAATTTCATTGCCAGCTCATGCTCCGTAGTCGGCTTTTTTAGAGAGGTCATATCTGTTGGGTCAACGTTGTCTTTGTAAAACTTCAACTCCTCTGTTGCACAAACAGATTCTGCATAAGCTGCATCGCCTTCCTCACATTCCAAGGCCACCTTCCGGCTGCCGTGAACCGTAATGGTCCCATTATGACCCGGCATCTTGAGCTGTAAGTAAACATAACACGGCCGTGCCATGAACTTGGCGTAAGCCGGCCGCCCAAATATAGCATGGTACGGACTTCTTATCTTGACCACCTCAAAGGTCAATTTTTCCACCCTGTAGTTGTTCTCATCTCCAAAGGCCACTTCCAACTCGATCTTGCCGACTGGATAAGCCGACTTACCAGGTACCACACCATGGAAGATAGTGTTTGACTGGCTGAGGTTCTTATCAACCAACCCCATACGGCGAAAAGTCTCATAATAGAGGATGTTGATGCTGCTGCCTCCATCCATGAGCACCTTAGTGAACTTATATCCTCCCACTTGAGGAGCCACCACTAAGGCCAAGTGGCCCGGGTTATCCACCCGGGGAGGGTGATCCTCCCTACTCCACACTATAGGCTGCTCAGACCACCGCAAGTAGCGTGGAACCGCCGGCTCAACAGCATTCACAGCCCTCTTATGAAGCTTCTGATCTCGCTTACACAGACTGGTGGTAAACACATGATACTGTCCACCGCTAAGCTGCTTTGGATTGGTCTGATAACCCCCCTGCTGCTGTTGATGACCCTGGCCAGACTGCTGATTAAAGCCCCCTTGACCGTTCTGAGGATTAGAATTTGAGCCGCCGCCCGGGCCATGAAAACCGCCGGCGCCTGAGCCGCCGCCCGGGCCATTGTAATTCTTAAAGGCCTTCATGATTGCACAATCCTTCCATAGATGAGTTGCTGGCTTCTCTCTAGAGCCATGCCTTGGACAAGGCTCATTCAGCAGCTGCTCCAGCGTCGGGCCTGACCCGCCGCCTCGGGGAGGGGGCCTCCCCTTACGTCGCTGGTTATTCCCTTGTGAGCTGGCGTTGGCCACAAACTCTAGGCTGCCATCGGCCTTGCGCTTGCCTCCTCCTTGGTTCCCCGGGTTATGCTGAGGACCCTTGCCATTGCCGTTCTTCTTTCCCTTCCCTGTCCTTTCATCATCTGAAGCGGGGTCCTTGGTACCATCAGAATCGGCGTACTTGACAAGAGCCGCCATCAGCGTACCCATATCATTGCAGTCGCGCTTAAGCCGCCCGAGTTTCATCTTCAGGGGCACAAAACGACAATTCTGCTCCAACATTAAGACTGCAGAGCCGGCGTCCATCTTATCCGAGGAATGTATTATCTCCTTAACCCGGCGAACCCAATGTGTCGTAGACTCACCCTCCTGCTGCTTGCAGTTAGTCAAATCCACAATTGACATAGATTGCCTACAGGTATCCTTGAAGTTTTGGATGAACCGGGCTTTCAGCTCAGCCCAAGACCCAATGGAATTCGGTGGTAGCCCTTTCAACCAAGTGCGGGCAGTCCCATCTAACATCATGGTGAAGTACTTAGCCATGGCCGCCTCACTGACCTCCAGCAGCTCCATAGCCATCTCATAACTCTCGATCCAGGCTGCGGGTTGTAAGTCTGCTGTGTAATTAGGCACCTTCCTAGGACCTTTGAAGTCCTTGGGTAGACGTTCATTGCGGATAGCTGGCACTAAACAAGGGACACCCCCAGTCCTGGTAGGGATACCCACGTCGGCGGAAGTCGTCGGATAAGCCGGGGGAGTCTGGTAAGCCGTCAACTGAGGCACCTGCTCCGCCTCCTGCCGCGCTCTGTCCTGGTCTGCTGCGTGAAAAGCTCCGTTATGAACCGGGCCATGGCCAGGGGGCGGGTCATGGCGTCGGACGTTACTTGAGCCGGTCGCTGAGACCATGTGTCTGCTGTAACTCGGGCTCCGGCCTGGCCGAGGGGTCGAGTGGATCCTGTCCCGGCTGTAGGAGTACGCCTCTTGCTGCGCCAGTGCTGTCTGAAGGAGTTCCCTGACCCGGCGGGTTTCAATAGCCGTCGGAGAGTCGCCGTCGACTGGGAGAGCCGCCAGCCGTGCTGCCGCGGCGACCATGTTCTCCAGCGGGTTATTATAATGACCCGGGGGTATTGGCACGTACTGAGGCGGGGCAGGGGGCACCTGGGGAGGCCCCATCACTATTGGCTGAATAGGGGTTCCAGACCCGGGCACTATGACCCCTGGCGGGTTACTAGACCCTGCACCTGGCGTGTTGAAGAGGTTGCGTGGATCGTAAACCGGAGGGAGTCGAGATTGGGCCTTTTGATGCCTCCTTCTCATGACCTCATTGGACGCGTTCTGATCCATCGTGAGCCGGAAGGACTGCGCCTGGATCAACTGAGTTTGGGCATCGAGAGCCGCCCTCTCCGCAGCCATCCTGATCCCTTCCGCTGCCAGATCCTCCTTAGCTTTCACTAGATCCAACTTTAACTGTGCCACCTCCGCATCATGCTGAGCTTGATCCGCCGGGTCAACCGTGGCGGTTAACAGGGCCGTCATCTTGTCCGTAAGATCCATCAGCACCTGAGCCGGAGAAGGCACCGGGTTTCCCGCTCCAGCAGCGGGGTTCTGGAACAGGCTGCGCACCGGCCATAAAGATTCCAACCCGGCTTGGCGGCTCAAATAGGTCCGGAATACTGTCACCATCGGAACAACCCATGAGCCTGCCATCTTGAAGTTGATACAACGAGTTTGACTCATCGGTGGCCGACTCACCGTCAGAGCCGGCGGCCGTCTCATCACCAGATCCAGATCGATCAGAGAGTCCTCCATGGATACACCCCACAAAAGCATGCCTTAAGGCAGGCCGGGCCCGGGCGGGTCGTGCACGCTGAGCCGTCTCGATGAGATCGGCGCAGAGATCCGGCTCAGGGCCCGGCTCACCAATCTTGCCAATGAAAACATGAATTCCGCCGAAGGGGACCCGGTACCCGTACTCAATTGAGCCGGCGTCGGGGCCCCAGTTTGCATCGTCGATGTAGAGCTTGCCGCGACGACTCTTGGTCATCCGGCCCACAGCGTATCCCTTGAGCCCTTCGAAGCTGCCCTTCAAGAACTCAAATCCACCGTGCGCTGGCCCCACGGTGGGCGCCAACTGTCGTGGAATTGTCACGGCAGATGTCCTCGAGCTAGGACTTAGTCGTGGAGCCATCGCAACTAGGAAGCTTGAAGGGGTTAAGCGGGACAAGGAACACGAGGGTTTATACTGGTTCGGCCCCTTACGGTGAAGGTAAAAGCCTACGTCCAGTTTGAGGTGGTATTGATCAGGGTTTCGATAACCAGGGAGCTAAACCACTATGCCTGGCTCCCGATCAGATTGTTCCTGTCCCTAAACCGCCGCCGGGTCGTCCCTTTATATAAGGAGGCTGACGCCCAGCAGCTCTCAGAGTCCCGGCCGGCTCATAAGAGTGTCCAGCTCGGACTCTCAGCTATCCTTGCCTTGCACTACAAGTTCTACTATGATAATGATTGTAACTACGGGCCTTAAACCATATCCGGGTCTTAAACCCATCTTTGGCCCACCGTTTTCCAGCTTGGCGCCGGGCTTCTGGCAATGACCATATGAGTAACCCAGCCCCTCCTGGCGGGTGACTCTAAGGTCTATATCCTCAACAGGACCCCAAAGTTTATATCGCAGAAAAGATAATAAAAACGTGCATCAACCCCTATGCATAGATTACCCCAATATCACCGCGGGAATCTGCGAGTTGAATGCCATAACACATATCAAGTGAATCAATATGATACCCCAATTGTCACCTCAAGTATTCATACCGCAAGACATACATCATGTGTTCTCATCTCTAAATATTTGATCCGACAATACAAAACATCAAAGGGTAAAGACTCAATTCATCACAACAAGAGTATAGAGGGGAGAAACATCATATGATCTGACTATATCAACGAAGCCCATGATATAGATCACGAGAGAGAGATTAAACACATAGCTACTGGTACAAACCCTCAGCCATGAGGGTGGATTACTCCCTCCTCATCGTGGTGGCCGCTGGGATGATGAAGATGGCCAACGAAGATGATTCCCCCCTCCGGCAGGGTGCCAAAACGGAGCTAGATTGGTTTTCGGTGGATACAGAGCCTTGCGGCGGCGGAACTTCTGATCTAGGGTAACCCCGATGGGTTTTGGAATATTTGGGAATTTATAGTGCAAAGAAGGGGTGCGGGAGGCCACCGAGGTGGGCACAACCCACCTGGGCGTGCCAGGTGGGACTGGCGCGCCCTGGTGGGTTGTGCCCCCCTCGGGGCACCCCCCAGGCACTTCTCTGGCCCATTAGTTTCCTTCTGGTCCATAAAAAATCCAAAAAATAGTTTCTCGGTGTTTGGGCTCCGTTTGATATTGATTTTCTGCGATGTAAAAAACAAGCAAAAAACAGCAACTGGCACTGGGCACTGGGTCAATAGGTAGTCCCAAAATAAAGTTGCTATAAAATGATTGTAAAACATCCAAGAATGATAAAATAACACCATGAATACTACATAAGTTATAGATACGTTGGAGACGTATCAAGTACCGAGAGGGCCCAGAGATACCTCTCCGGTACTTGGAGTGACAAATCCTAATCTCAATCTATGCCAACCCAACAGCCACCTTCGGAGATACCTGTAGAGCATCTTTATAATCACCCAGTTACGTTGTGACGTTTTATAGAACACAAGGCATTCCTCCGGTGTCCGGGAGTTGCATAATCTAATAGTCGGAGGAACCTGTATAAGTCATGAAGAAAGCAATAGCAATAAAACTTAACGATCATTATGCTAAGCTAACAAATGGGTCTTGTCCATCACATCATTCTCCTAATGATGTGTTCCCGCTTATCAAATGACACCACATGTCTATGGTTAGGAAACTTAACCATCTTTGATTAACGAGCTAGTCTAGTAGAGGCATACTAGGGACACTGTGTTTTGTCTATGTATCCACGCATGTATCAAGTTTCCGGTTAGTACAATTCTAGCATGAATAATAAACATTTATCATGATATAAGGAAATATAAATAACAACTTTTTTATTGCCTCTAGGGCATATTTCCTTCAGTCTCCCACTTGCACTAGAGTCAATAATCTAGATTACATTGTCATAATTCTAACACCCATGGAGTCTTGGTGCTGATCATGTTTTTCTCCTGGAAGAGGCTTAGTCAACGGGTCTGCCACATTCAGATCCGTATGTATTTTGCAAATCTCTATGTCTCCCTCCTTAACTTAATCGCGGATGGAGTTGAAGTGTCTTTTGATGTGTTTGGTTCTTTTGTGAAATCTGGATTCCTTCGCTAAGGCAATTGCTCCAGTATTGTCACAAAATATTTTCATTGGGCCCGTTGCACTAGGTATCACACCTAGATCGGATATGAACTCCTTCATCCCGACTCCTTCATTTGCTGCTTCCGAAGCAGCTATGTACTCCGCTTCACACGTACATCCCGCCACGACGCTCTGCTTGGAAATGCACCAACTTACAGCTCCACCATTCAATATAAATACGTATCCAGTTTGCGACTTTGAGTCATCCGGATGACTTTGAGTCATCCGGATCAGTGTCAAAGCTTGCATCAACGTAACCATTTACTACAAGCTCTTTGTCACCTCCATAAACGAGAAACATATCCTTAGTCCTTTTCAGGTATTTGAGGATGTTCTTGACCGCTGTCCAGTGATCCACTCCTGGATTACTTTGGTACCTCCCTGCTAAACTTATAGCAAGGCACACATCAGGTCTGGTACACAGCATTGCATACATGATAGAACCTATGGCTGAGGCATCAGGAATGACTTTCATTTTCTCTCTATCTTCTACAGTGGTCGGGCATTAAGTCTGACTCAAGTTCACACCTTGTAACACACGCAAAAACCCTTCCTTTGACTGGTCCATTTTGAACTTCTTCAAAACTTTATCAAGGTATGTGCTTTGTTAAAGTCCAATTAAGCGTCTTGATCTATCTCTATAGATCTTGATGCCCAATATATAAGCAGCTTCACCGAGGTCTTTCATTGAAAAATTCTTATTCAAGTATCCTTTTATGCTATCCATAAATTATGTATTATTTCCAATCAACAATATGTCATCCACATATAATATTAGAAATTCTACAGAGCTCCCACTCACTTTCTTGTAAATACAGGCTTCTCCAAAAGTCTGTATAAAACCATATGCTTTGATCACACTATCAAAGCGTATATTCCAACTCTGAGAGGCTTGCACCAGTCCATAAATGGATCGCTGGAGCTTGCACACTTTGTTAGCACCTTTAGGATTAAAAAAACTTCTGGTTGCATCATATACAACTCTTTTTTAAGAAATCCATTAAGGAATGCAGTTTTGACCTCCATTTGGCAAATTTCATAATCATAAAATGTGGCAATTGCTAACATGATTCGGACAGACTTAAGCATCGCTACGGGTGAGAAGGTCTCATCGTAGTCAACTCCTTGACCTTCTCGAAAACCTTTCGCAACAAGTCGAGCTTTGTAGACAATAACATTACCGTCAGCGTCAGTCTTCTTCTTGAAGATCCATTTATTCTCTATGGCTTGCCGATCATCGGACAAGTCAACCAAAGTCCACACTTTGTTCTCATACATGGATCCCATCTCAGATTTAATGACCTCAAGCCATTTCGCGGAATCTGGGCACATCATCGCTTCCTCATAGTTCGTACGTTCGTCATGGTCTAGTAACATGACCTCCCCCCATGCGCCTAGGGTTGGGAACCCTAGGGGGAGCTTCCCCCTTGCCTTGGGGGGCAAGGCAACCCTTTCCCCCCTTGGCCGCCGCCCCCCCCCCCCTTGGAGATCCCATCTCCTAGGGCCGGCGCACCCCCAGGGGCCTATATAAAGGGGGGGAGGGAGGGCAGAAACCTACTACAGCCTTGGGCGCCTCCCTCCTCCCCTGCAACACCTCTCTCTCTCTCTTGCAGAAGCTCGGCGAAGCCCTGCCGGAGAGCCGCTACATCCACCACCACGCCGTCGTGCTGCTGGATCTCCATGAACCTCTCCTTTCCCCTTGCTGGATCAAGAAGGAGGAGACGTCGCTGCACCGTACGTGTGTTGAACGCGGAGGTGCCGTCCGTTCGGCACTCGGTCATCGGTGATTTGGATCACGGCGAGTACGACTCCGTCATCCACGTTCATTGGAACGCTTCCGCTCGCGATCTACAAGGGTATGTAGATGCACTCCTTTCCCCTCGTTGCTAGTAGACTCCATAGATGCATCTTGGTGAGCGTAGGAAAATTTTAAATTATGCTACGATTCCCAACAGTGGCATCATGAGCCAGGCCTATGCGTAGTTACTATGCACGAGTAGAACACAAACAAGTTGTGGGCGTTGATGTTGCCAATTCTTCTTGCCGCTACTAGTTGTTTCTTGTTTCGGCGGCATTGTAGGATGAAGCGGCCCGGACCGACCTTACACGTACGCTTACGTGAGACTGGTTCCACCGACTGACATGCACTAGTTGCATAAGGTGGCTAGCGGGTGTCTGTCTCTCCTACTTTAGTCGTAACGGATTCGATGAAAAGGGTCCTTATGAAGGGTAAATAGAAATTGGCAAATCACGTTGTGGTCATACGTAGGTAAGAAAACGTTCTTGCTAGAAACCTACAAACCACGTAAAAACTTGCAACAACAATTAGAGGACGTCTAACTTGTTTTTGCAGCAAGTGCTATGTGATGTGATATGGGCAGAAGATGTGATGAATGATATATGTGATGTATGAGATTGATCATATTCTTGTAATAGGAATCACGACTTGCATGTCGATGAGTATGACAACCGGCAGGAGCCATAGGAGTTGTCTTTATTATTTTGCATGACCTGCGTGTCATTGAATAACGCCATGTAATTTACTTTACTTTGTTGCTAAACGCGTTAGCCATATAAGTAGAAGTAATCGTTGGCGTGACGACTTCATGAAGACACAATGATGGAGATCATGATGATGGAGATCATGGTGTCATGCCGGTCACGAAGATGATCATGGTTCCCCGAAGATGGAGATCAAAGGAGCATGATGATATTGGCCATATCATGTCACTATTTGATTGCATGTGATGTTTATCATGTTTTTGCATCTTATTTGCTTAGAACGACGGTAGTAAGTAAGATGATCCCTTATAATAATTTCAAGAAAGTGTTCACCCTAACTGTGCACTGTTGCGAAGGTTCGTTGTTTCGAAGCACCACATGATGATCGGGTGTGATAGATTCTAACGTTCGAATACGACTGGTGTTGACGAGCCTAGCATGTACAGACATGGCCTCGGAACACACGCAATACACTTAGGTTGACTTGACGAGCCTAGCATGTACATACATGGCCTCGGAACACGGAGGACCGAAAGGTCGAGCATGAGTCGTATAGAAGATACGATCAACATGGAGATGTTCACCGATCTTGACTAGTCCGTCTCACGTGATGATCGGACACGGCCTAGTTGAATTCGGATCATGTTTCACTTAGATGACTAGAGGGATGTCTATCTGAGTGGGAGTTCATTAAAAATTTGATTAGATGAACCTAATTATCATGAACTTGGTCCAAAATCTTTACACTATGTCTTGTAGATCAAATGGCCAATGTTGTCCTCAATTTCAACGCGTTCCTAGAGAAAACCAAGCTGAAAGATGATCGCAGCAACTATACGGACTGGGTCCGGAACCTGAGGATCATCCTCATAGTAGCCAAGAAAGATTATGTCTTAGAAACACCGCTAGGTGAAGCACCAATCCCTGAGAACCAAGACATTATGAACGCTTGGCAGCAGCGTGCTGATGATTACTCCCTCGTTCAGTGCGGCATGCTTTACAGCTTAGAGCCGGGTCTCCAAAAGCGTTTTGAGAAACATGGAGCATATGAGATGTTCGAGGAGCTGAAACTGGTTTTTCAAGCTCATGCCCGGGTCGAGAGATATGATGTCTCCGACAAGTTCTTCAGCTGTAAAATGGAGGAGAACAGTTCTGTTAGTGAGCACATACTCAGAATATCTGGGTTGCACAACCGCTTGACTCAGCTGGGAGTTAATCTCCCGGATGACGCGGTCATTGACAGAATCCTTCAGTCGCTCCCACCAAGCTACAAGAGCTTTGTGATGAACTTCAATATGCAGGGGATGGAAAAGACCATTCCTGAGGTATATTCAATGCTGAAATCAGCTGAGGTAGAGATCAGAAAAGAACATCAAGTGTTGATGGTGAATAAAACCACTAAGTTCAAGAAGGGCAAGGGTAAGAAGAACTTCAAGAAGGACGGCAAGGGAGTTGCCGCGCCCGGTAAACCAGTTACCAGGAAGAAGTCAAAGAATGGACCCAAGCCCGAGACTGAGTGCTTTTATTGCAAGGGAAGTGGTCACTGGAAGCGGAACTGCCCCAAATACTTAGCGGACAAGAAGAAGGCCGGCAACACCAAAGGTATATGTGATATACATGTAATTGATGTGTACCTTACCACTACTCGTAGTAGCTCCTGGGTATTTGATACCAGTGCGGTTGCTCATATTTGTAACTCAAAACAGGAACTACGGAATAAACGGAGACTGGCGAAGGACGAGGTGACGATGCGCGTCGGCAATGGTTCCAAGGTCGATGTGATCGCCGTCGGCACGCTACCTCTGCATCTACCCACGGGATTAGTTTTAAACCTCAATAATTGTTATTTAGTGCCAGCTTTGAGCATGAACATTGTATCTGGATCTCGTTTAATTCGAGATGGCTACTCATTTAAATCCGAGAATAATGGTAGTTCTATTTATTTGAGAGATATGTTTTATGGTCATGCCCCGCTGGTCAATGGTTTATTTTTGATGAATCTCGAACGTGATGTTACACATGTTCATAGTGTGAATACCAAAAGATGTAAAGTTGATAACGATAGTCCCACATACTTGTGGCACTGCCGCCTTGGTCACATTGGTGTCAAGCGCATGAAGAAGCTCCATGCAGATGGACTTTTGGAGTCTCTTGATTACGAATCATTTGACACGTGCGAATCATGCCTCATGGGTAAGATGACCAAGACTCCGTTCTCCGGAACAATGGAGCGAGCAACCAACTTATTGGAAATCATACATACCGATGTGTGTGGTCCAATGAGTGTTGAGGCTCGCGGAGGATATCGTTATGTTCTCACTCTCACTGATGATTTAGGTAGATATGGGTATGTCTACCTAATGAAACACAAGTCTGAAACCTTTGAAAAGTTCAAGGAATTTCAGAGTGAAGTTGAGAATCAACGTGACAGAAAAATAAAATTCTTACGATCAGATCGTGGTGGAGAATATTTAAGTCACGAATTTGGTACACACTTAAGGAAATGTGGAATAGTTTCACAACTCACGCCGCCTGGAACACCTCAGAGAAATGGTGTGTCCAAACGTCGTAATCGCACTCTATCGGATATGGTGCGATCTATGATGTCTCTTACCGATTTACCGCTCTCATTTTGGGGCTATGCTTTAGAGACTGCCGCATTCACTTTAAATAGGGCTCCGTCGAAATCCGTTGAGACGACACCGTATGAATTATGGTTTGGGAAGAAACCTAAGCTGTCGTTTCTAAAAGTTTGGGGATGCGATGCTTATGTCAAGAAACTTCAACCTGAAAAGCTCGAACCCAAATCGGAAAAATGCGTCTTCATAGGATACCCTAAGGAAACTATTGGGTATACCTTCTACCTCAGATCCGAAGGCAAGATCTTCGTTGCCAAGAACGGGTCCTTTCTGGAGAAGGAGTTTCTCTCGAAAGAATTGAGTGGGAGGAAAGTGGAACTTGATGAGGTGATAGTCACCCCTTCCGAATCGGAAAGTAGCGCAGCGCAGGGAAATGTTCCTGTGGTGCCTACACCGACTGGGGAGGAAGTTAATGATGATGATCATGAAGCTTCGGATCAAGTTACTACTGAACTTCGTAGGTCCACAAGGACACGTTCCGCACCAGAGTGGTACGGCAACCCTGTCCTGGAAATCATGTTGTTAGACAACGGTGAACCTTCGAACTATGAAGAAGCGATGGCGGGCCCGGATTCCGACAAATGGCTAGAAGCCATGAAATCCGAGATAGAATCCATGTATGAAAACAAAGTATGGACTTTGACTGACTTGCCCAATGATCGGCGAGCCATAGAAAACAAATGGATCTTTAAGAAGAAGACGGACGCAGATGGTAATGTGACCATCTACAAAGCTCGACTTGTCGCTAAGGGTTATCGACAAGTTCAAGGGGTTGACTACGATGAGACTTTCTCACCCGTAGCGAAGCTGAAGTCCGTCCGAATCATGTTAGCAATTGCCGCATACTATGATTATGAGATATGGCAGATGGACGTCAAAACGGCATTCCTTAATGGCTTCCTTAAGGAAGATTTGTATATGATGCAGCCGGAAGGTTTTGTCGATCCTAAGAATGCTAACAAAGTATGCAAGCTCCAGCGCTCAATCTATGGGCTGGTGCAAGCATCTCGGAGTTGGAACATTCGCTTTGATGAGATGATCAAAGCGTTTGGGTTTACACAGACTTATGGAGAAGCCTGTGTTTACAAGAAAGTGAGTGGGAGCTTTGTAGCATTTCTCATATTATATGTGGATGACATACTATTGATGGGAAATAATATAGAATTCTTGGAAAGTATAAAGGCCTATTTGAATAAGTGTTTTTCAATGAAGGACCTTGGAGAAGCTGCTTATATATTAGGCATCAAGATCTATAGAGATAGATCAAGACGCCTCATTGGTCTTTCACAGAGTACATACCTTGACAAGATATTGAAGAAGTTCAGTATGGATCAGTCCAAGAAGGGGTTCTTGCCTGTATTGCAAGGTGTGCAATTGAGCACGGCTCAATGCCCGACCACGGCAGAAGATATAGAAGAGATGAGTGTCATCCCCTATGCCTCGGCCATAGGGTCTATTATGTATGCCATGCTGTGTACCAGACCTGATGTAAACCTTGCCGTAAGTTTGGTAGGAAGGTACCAAAGTAATCCCGGCAAGGAACACTGGACAGCGGTCAAGAATATCCTGAAGTACCTGAAGAGGACTAAGGATATGTTTCTCGTTTATGGAGGTGACGAAGAGCTCGTCGTAAAGGGTTACGTCGACGCTAGCTTCGACACAGATCTGGATGACTCGAAGTCACAGACCGGATACGTGTATATTTTGAATGGAGGAGCAGTAAGCTGGTGCAGTTGCAAGCAAAGCGTCGTGGCAGGATCTACATGTGAAGCGGAGTACATGTCAGCCTCGGAGGCAGCACAGGAAGCAGTTTGGATGAAGGAGTTCATTACCGACCTAGGGGTGATTCCCAATGCGTCGGGCCCGATGACTCTCTTCTGTGACAACACTAGAGCTATTGCCCTTGCGAAGGAGCCCAGGTTTCACAGGAAGACCAGGCATATCAAGCGTCGCTTCAACTCCATTCGTGAAAGTGTTCAAAATGGAGACATAGATATTTGTAAAGTACACACGGACCTGAATGTAGCAGATCCGTTGACTAAACCTCTCCCTAGGGCAAAACATGATCAACACCAGGACGCAATGGGTGTTCGATTCATCACAATGTAACTAGATTATTGACTCTAGTGCAAGTGGGAGACTATTGGAAATATGCCCTAGAGGCAATAATAAAAGGTTATTATTATATTTCTTTGTTCATGATAATCGTCTATTATTCATGCTATAATTGTATTGTCCGGAAATCGTAATACATGTGTGAATACATAGACCACAACGTGTCCCTAGTAAGCCTCTAGTTGACTAGCTCGTTGATCAACAGATAGTCATGGTTTCCTGACTATGGACATTAGATGTCATTGATAACGGGATCACATCATTAGGAGAATGATGTGATGGACAAGACCCAATCCTAAGCATAGCATAAAAGATAGTGTAGTTTCGTTTGCTAGAGCTTTTACAACGTCAAGTATCTTTTCCTTAGACCATGAGATCGTGCAACTCCCGGATACCGTAGGAGTGCTTTGGGTGTGCCAAACGTCACAACGTAACTGGGTGACTATAAAGGTGCACTACGGGTATCTCCAAAAGTGTTTGTTGGGTTGGCACGGATCGAGACTGGGATTTGTCACTCCGTGTGACGGAGAGGTATCTCTGGGCCCACTCGGTAATGCATCATCATAATGAGCTCAATGTGACTAAGGCGTTAGTCACGGGATCATGCATTGCGGTATGAGTAAAGAGACTGGCCGGTAACGAGATTGAACAAGGTATTGGGATACCGACGATCAAATCTCGGTCAAGTAACATACCGATTGACAAAGGGAATTGCATACGGATTGATTGAATCCTCGACACCGTGGTTCATCCGATGAGATCATCGTGGAACATGTGGGAGCCAACATGGGTATCCAGATCCCGCTGTTGGTTATTGACCGGAGAGGCGTCTCGGTCATGTCTGCATGTCTCCCGAACCCGTAGGGTCTACACACTTAAGGTCCGGTGACGCTAGGGTTGTAGAGATATATGTATGCGGAAACCCGAAAGTTGTTCGGAGTCCCGGATGAGATCTTGGACGTCACGAGAGGTTCCGAAATGGTCCGGAGGTGAAGAATTATATATAGGAAGTCCAGTTTCGGCCACCGGGAAAGTTTCGGGGGTTACCGGTATTGTATCGGGACCACCAGAAGGGTCCCGGGGGTCCACCGGGTGGGGCCACCTATCCCGGAGGGCCCCATGGGCTGAAAGTGGAAGGGAACCAGCCCTTAGTGGGCTGGGGCGCCCCCCCTTGGGCCTCCCCCCATGCGCCTAGGGTTGGGAACCCTAGGGGGGGAGCTTCCCCCTTGCCTTGGGGGGCAAGGCAACCCCTTCCCCCCTTGGCCGCCGCCCCCCCCCCTTGGAGATCCCATCTCCCAGGGCCGGCGCACCCCCCAGGGGCCTATATAAAGGGGGGAGGGAGGGCAGCAACCTACAGCCTTGGGCGCCTCCCTCCTCCCCTGCAACACCTCTCTCTCTCGCAGAAGCTCGGCGAAGCCCTGCCGGAGAGCCGCTACATCCACCACCACGCCGTCGTGCTGCTGGATCTCCATCAACCTCTCCTTTCCCCTTGCTAGATCAAGAAGGAGGAGATGTCACTGCACCGTACGTGTGTTGAACGCGGAGGTGCCGTCCATTCGGCACTCGGTCATCGGTGATTTGGATCACGGCGAGTACGACTCCGTCATCCACGTTCATTGGAACGCTTCCGCTCGCGATCTACAAGGGTATGTAGATGCACTCCTTCCCCCTCGTTGCTAGTAGACTCCATAGATGCATCTTGGTGAGCGTAGGAAAATTTTAAATTATGCTACGATTCCCAACAATTATTTCCAATAAGTCAATTGCTCGCTCCATTGTTCCGGAGAACGGAGTCTTAGTCATCTTGCCCATGAGGCATGGTTCGCAAGCATCAAGTGATTCATAATTAAGTGATTCCAAAAGCCCATCAGCATGGAGTTTCTTCATGCGCTTTACACCAATACGACCTAAATGGCAGTGCCACAAATAAGTTGCACTATCATTATTAACTTTGCATCTTTTGGCTTCAATATTATGAATATGTGTATCACTACAATCGAGATTCAACAAAAATAGACCACTCATCAAGGGTGCATGACCATAAAATATATTACTCATATAAATAGAACAACCATTATTCTCTGATTTAGATGAATAACCGTCTCACATCAAACAAGATCCAGATATAATGTTCATGCTTAACGCTGGCACCAAATAACAATTATTCAGGTCTAAAACTAATCCCGACGGTAGATGTAGAGGTAGTGCGCCGACAACGATCACATAGACTTTGGAGCCATTTCCCACGCGCATCGTCACCTCGTCCTTAGCCAATCTTCGTTTAATCCGTAGCCCCTGTTTCGAGTTGCAAATATGAGCAACAAAACCAGTATGAAATACCCACGCGCTACTGCGAGCATTAGTAAGGTACACATCAATAATATGTATACCAAATATACCTTTCACTTTGCCATCCATCTTATCCGCCAAATACTTGGGGCAGTTTTGCTTCCAGTGACCAGTCCCTTTGCAGTAGAAGCACTCAGTTTCAGGCTTAGGTCTAGCTTTGGGCTTCTTCACGGGAGTGGAAACTTGCTCGTAATTCTTCTTGAAGTTCCCTTTCTTTCCTTTGCCCTTTCACTTGAAACTAGTGGTCTTGTTAACCATCAACAATTGATGCTCTTTCTTGATTTCTACCTTCGTCGATTTTAGCATCACGAAGACCTCGGGAATCGTTTTCGTTATTCCTTGCATATTATAGTTCATCACGAAGTTCTAGTAACTTGCTGATGGTGACTAGAGAACTCTATCAATCACTATCTTATCTGGAAGATTAACTCCCACTTGATTCAAGCGATTTGTAGTACTAAGACATTCTGAGCACCTGCTCACTGGCTGAGCTATTCTCCTCCACCTTGTAGGCAAAGTACTTGTCAGAGGTCTCATAACGCTCGACTCGGGCATGAGTCTGAAATACCAATTCCAGCTCTTGGAACATCTCATATGCTCCATGGTGTTCAAAACGTTTTTGAAGTCCCGGTTATAAGTCGTAAAGCATGGCGCACTAAACTATCAAGTAGTCATCATATCGACCTTGTCAAACGTTCATACCGTTTACATCTGCTCCTGCAATAGGTCTGTCACCTAGCGGTGCATCAAGGACATAATTCTTCTATGCAGCAATGAGGATAATCCTCAGATCACGGACCCAGTCCGCGTCATTGCTACTATCATCTTTCAACTAACATTTCAAAAATAAACGGGGAGCTACATCGCGAGCTATTGATCTACAACAACATAGGTATGCAAAAACTATCAGGTACTAAGTTCATGATAAATTAAAGTTCAATTAATCATATTACTTAAGAACTCCCACTTAGATAGACATCCCTCTAGTCATCTAAATGATCACGTGATCCATATCAACTAAACCATGTCCGATCATCACGTGAGATGGAGTAGTTTTCAATGGTGAACATCTATATGTTGATCATATCTACTATATGATTCACGTTCGACCTTTCGGTCTCAGTGTTCCGAGGCCATATCTGCATATGCTAGGCTCGTCAAGTTTAACCCGAGTATTCTGCACGTGCAAAACTGGCTTGCACCCGTTGTATGTGAACGTAGAGCTTAGCACACCCGATCATCACGTGGTGTCTCGGCACGACGAACTGTAGGAACGGTGCATACTCAGGGAGAACACTTATACCTTGAAATTTAGTGAGGGATCATCTTATAATGCTACCACCGTACTAAGCAAAATAAGATGCATAAAAGATAAACATCACATGCAATCAAAATATGTGACATGATATGGCATCATCATCTTGTGCCTTTGATCTCCATCTCCAAAGCACCATCATGATCTCCATCTTCACCAGCTTGACACCTTGATCTCCATCGTAGCGTCGTTGTCGTCTCGCCAACTATTGCTTCTACGACTATCGCTACCGCTTAGTGATAAAGTAAAGCAATTGCATGGCGATTGCATTTCATACAATAAAGCGACAACCATAAGGCTCCTGCCAGTTGCCGATAACGTTTACAAAACATGATCATCTCATACAATAACTTATATCACATCATGTCTTGACCATATCACATCACAACAAGCCCTGCAAAAACAAGTTAGACGTCATCTACTTTGTTGTTGCAAGTTTTACGTGGATGCTATGGGCTTCTAGCAAGAACCGTTCTTACCTATGCATCAAAACCACAACGATTTATCATCAAGTGTGCTGTTTTAACCTTCAACAAGGACCGGTTGTAGTCAAACTCGATTCAACTAAAGTTGGAGAAACAGACACGTGCCAGCCACCTGTGTGCGAAGCACGTCGGTAGAACCAGTCTCATCAACGCGGTCATGTAATATCAGTCCGGGCTGCTTCATCCAACAATACCGCCGAATCAAAGTAAGACATTGGTGGTAAGCAGTATGACTATTATCGCCCACAACTCTTTGTGTTCTACTCGTGCATATCATCTACGCATAGACCTGGCTCGGATGCCACTGTTGGGTAACGTAGCATGCAATTTAAAAAAATTCCTATGATCACGCAAGATCTATCTAGGAGATGCATAGCAACGAGAGGGGGAGAGTGTGTCTACGTACCCTCATAGACTGAAAGCGGAAGCGTTTGACAACGCGATTGATGTAGTCGTACACCTTCACGATCCGTCCGAATCAAGTACCGAACGTACGGCACCTCCGCGTTCAGCACACGTTCAGCTCGATGACGTCCTCGCCTTCTTGATCCAGCAAGACGGGTGAAGTAGTAGATGAGTTCCGGTAGCACGACGACGTGGTGACAGTGTTGGTGAAAAACAATCTCCGCAGGGCTTCGCCAAGCACAACGGAAACTATAACGGAGGATAAACTAGAGGGGACGGGGTTGCCGGCACACGGCTTGGTGTTTCTTGATGTGTCTTGGGTGCTAGCCCTGCCCCTCTATTTATATGTTGAGCCTTGGGGTCAAAACTTGGAGTAAAAATCTCCACAAAGTCGGTTTCACCCGAAAGGCAAGAGTCCTTCTCGGACTCCAGGGCCAGACGCCAGGGTTCCCGGCGTCTGGCCCCTGGACTCTGCAAAACTTCCTTTTGCGCTTTCCAAAACCCTTGTGGGCTTTCCCCTTTGGCCGAGATAAAGTGTTCTCGTGCCCAGACATTTCGGGGAACATCCGGAACCCCTTCCGGTGAATTCCGGAACCCTTCCAGAGATCAAACACTACTATCCACATATCAATCTTTACTTCCGGACCATTCCGGAATTCCTCGTCATGTCCGTGATCTCATCCGAAAACTCCGAACAACATTCGGTCACCAACATACATAACTCATATAATAATATATCATCAACGAACGTTAAGCGTGCGGACCCTACGGGTTTGAGAACTATGTAGACATGACTGATACATCTCTCTGGTCAATAACCAATAGCAGAACCTGTATGCCCATATTGGTTCCTACATATTCTATGAAGATCTTTATCGGTCGAACCTTAATGACAACATACGTTGTTCCCTTTGTCATCGGTATGTTACTTGCCCGAGATTTGATCGTCGGTATCTGCATACCAAGTTCATCTCGTTACCGGCAAGTCTGTTTACTCGTTCCGTAATACAACATCCCGCAACTAACTCATTAGTCACTTTGCTTGCAAGGCTTCATATGATGTGCATTACCGAGAGGGCCCAGAGATACCTCTCCGATACTTGGAGTGACAAATCCTAATCTCGATCTATGCCAACCCAACAGACACCTTCAAAGATACCTGTAGAGCATCTTTATAATCACCCACTTACGTTGTGACGTTTGATAGAACACAAGGCATTCCTCCGGTGTCCGGGAGTTGCATAATCTAATAGTCGGAGGAACATGTATAAGTCATGAAGAAAGCAATAGCAATAAAACTTAACGATCATTATGCTAAGCTACCGGATGGGTCTTGTCCATCACATCATTCTCCTAATGATGTGATCCCGCTTATCAAAAGACAACACATGTCTATGGTTGGGAAACTTAACCATCTTTGATTAACGAGCCAGTCTAGTAGAGGCATACTAGGGACACTGTGTTTTGTCTATGTATCCACACATGTATCAAGTTTTCGGTTAATACAATTCTAGCATGAATAATAAACATTTATCTTGATATAAGGAATTATAAACAACAACTTTATTATTGCCTCTAGGGCATATTTCCTTCAGTTGTCGTCGTCGTTGGGGCGGGAGACGTACCGTGGGTGGTCCTGGTCGTCGCCGCGGGGGCGAGGGGTGACGGCGTTGCCGTCCCACACGTCCTTCACCCGGTGAAAGTGCTCTTCGAGCGGCCATTGCAGGTTGGCGGCGCGGGGGAGGTGCGTGGCCGGTCTGCGATGGGAGTGTAGTCCTTGGTGGTGTCAAGGTGGATCAGCAGCCGGAACTCCGGGCCGTGGAGGCCCTCGTCGTGCCGGCAGCCCTCCGGGAGGGCCGACCGGCCGCGCCCCTCCACGGGGCGCTCGAGGATGGAGTAGAGGTTGTCCTTGGGGATGTCGTCGGGCGTCTAGGCCCAAAGCCTAGCGAAGAGGCAGGAGGTGTTGAAGAGGGAGGTCGTCTGCCGCTCAAGCCGGTCGACGTAGACGCCCAAGCCAATGGCGTCCTGCACGGCCTCCTTGCGCCATGCCTGGACCGGCATTCCTTCGATGGCGATGCGACAGTAGTAGCGCCAGACGCGCTGGTGGCCGTGCGCGGTGCGCGACTAGGGCGCAATGGTGAGCGCCACGCCCCTGCGGGCAACGACACTCGCATCAACGGCGATGTCGCAGTTGCGGACGTTGGCGAAGCGCACCATGAAGTGCTCGGGGTGGAACTTGGAGACGTGGAGCTTGTCCTGGGGGAGGGCGAGATCCCGCTTGAAAGCCTTGGCCACGATTTGGGGGTTGACGTCGACGCAGACCTCAGACATGGTCACCACGACGGCGCACGCGCGCAGGCTACGGGCGGCCTCCTCCATGGCAGGGTTGGAGATGGAGAAGGTGCTGCCACCGTAGGAGCGGCGCGAAGGGTCACCGGGGCGGGAGGCCATGGGGATGCGGGGAGGGTGATGGTGGTGGCGGGGCTGCGGGGGTGGTGGGGACGGCGGGCGGCGGCGGGGTTGGTGGGTTGGCAGGGGCGATCGGCCGGGAGGGGGTGGTGTGTGCGTTGCGCTTGGGGCAGCGTGGTGAGCGGGAGCGGTGCCCCCAGAGCCAGCAGCTGGAGCACCGCACGGGATCTCGATACTCGCTTGCACGGTGGCCGTGGTAGAGACAGCGGAGGCAGCTGCCGCGGAAGCGCTTCAAATAGGCCGCGCGGCGGAGCTTGGCCTTCAATTTCTGCGCAGGCGAGCGTCTCATGCCATAAACCGCCCCCGCCGAGGATGGTACGGGCCGCGCACGCCGCCGGCGCCTTGAGCGAATGAGTTGCCATTCCGGGCAAGCAGCAGCGCGCACGTTGCACGAAGCACGCGCCACATGCCACGGGGAGGGGGGGGATGAATGCGGGGAGGCCACGGGATAAGTGTGGAGGACGGGGGGATGCAGATGATAGACAACAAGCTCGGAGGGTAGGCCGGCGCAGGGAGTGATGGCGCGGCAGGCAGCAGGCGCCGGTCTCCGCTGAGAGCTGCGCGGACCGGCGGGTCAAGCGACGCGCAGGGGCAGCTCTGCCCCCGAGCAGCAGCCTCACTTAAAGGCGCCGCAGAGGAGTGAATGGCCTCGAGAAGCGCGGCAGCGCTGTCAGGGAAGCCAGGGGCGCTCCAGCGTTGGCGCGGGTGGCCGGAGGGGGACGAGCTGTCGGTGGATCACGAGCCCGGAGTGGGGTACGCCAGATGTGAGGTCGTCGGCGCCGGAGTGGCGGCCGCCGAGGGGCTGGTTGGTGGGGGTGGAGGGGAGCGCGGTGGAGCGCGCAAGGGAGCCATCCCCACACGGAATATTTCATTTCCAAGAAGAAACCAATTCAAGGATGAGTCTATCCCAATCCCATTCATGGGTCCTGCCCGTTCCAACCATCGGTTGTGCTGTTTTTGGCTTTCCTTTCCTTGCACGTACAGAGATCGATCAACAAACCCTAATCAGAGAGGGGGAGAAAACAACTTAACAGAAGCATCATTTTTATAGGGTACAACTGAAAACGCCCGGACGGAGGAACCGTAGCTAGCTAGGTTGCCAAAAGAAGTGGCAGGAAATTTTGTGTGAAGCACGAGCTGTTAGATTTGGCCCTTGTCAAGTTATCATGTCCATGCACATGGCATATGGCGTGGCGTGGCCTTGTGGCAGCGGCCGATAGCCATTCGTGCAGCACGAAGGACGGGATCGCCGTCAGATTACATGCACACCCAGCAAGGCAGTTAAGAACACCCAGCCCAGCCGGAGGCATCGAAGCAACAGGGATACGAATCTCACCCAGAAGTACCACCTGGGGAAAAATATCCCCACCGAGCTATCAGTAGACAAGGACTGATGAGTGATGACCGAGCTAGCTGGTTAGGTTGGCTGTAATTCTCACAAGGTTCTCTTTGCAGTGCAGTTTTCACGGCGCCTGCAGACAGATTAGGGCCTAGATAGATCGCCGGAGCTCAGACAAAATTGCCACCCATCACGATCCATCAAATTTTGGCAGCTCAGCCGTACGTACCAAACTGGTCCGGTCGGACATCAGGACCGCTGGACCGGACCTTGACAAGGAGACCCATCCACAGGCCACAGCAGGCGTCACACCGCAGGCCCTGTGCTGTGCCTGTGCGTGCTCTTGAAAAAGCTCTCTCCACTGAAACACTGTGCACGAGCACTTACCTTTTGCGATAAGGGAGGGAGCGGGCTTCACTGCAGTGTACAGTTTGATCGTCCTCGTGTGCGCCTCGAACCGATGACGTCGACGCGATGCGCGGCCGGCGTCGGTGAGTCACCACACGGCACGGGACCGTTCCGGCGAAGCAATCAAGCGTTGTGGATGATATCTGATTCGTTCAATTTGCTGGACCGGGTTCGATTCAGTCTTCTTCCGCGGCGTGATGATGCGGGCATTTATATTCTGACGAAAAAGGAGGAGATGGATGAGCGGGAGCAGGCGCAAAAATAGTGGTTGGGCGAGCGTCGCGGCGGCAGGGTGGGGGCCGTGCGTGTCGTGTGCTCGCCGGTGTTTTGGCGGGCGCGGCGGCGGGGGCACGGGCGGGGCTCGTGGGAACAGGAGCGCACGAGGCCTTGCTTTGCTTTGCCCCACTCCCAGAGGAGAGCCAGAGGAGGTACGGAGCCCCATGCAAAAAGGGCCTCCGGGTGAACAAAACAAACTTATGGCTGAATCTTATTTACGCCTTGGTCCTGCTCACTTGACCCATAATTTTGCGGTACAAGCTGTCGAATATACTACACGTCTTTTTGTTGCCTCAAAAAAAAAAACAAAACTACACGTCTCTTTTGAAGATGCAACGAACTTGAGACTTATTTGATGATGATTATTTTACGTTTTGCCAGTACCATCTGAATAGCTAATTCCTACTTATCTTGAATGGTCCGTGGATTGCGACGAATATTTGCTACCACGAAGATCTCCTGGATCAAAAGAGAAGGAGCATTGATCCGCAAAAACAAAAACAAAAAGAGAGAGAAGGAGCATTCCCGGTTGATTCAGGGTGTGCTTTTTCGATTAAGAAAAACACAGAGCAGGTCCACTGCATTTCTCAGATCTAACAACTGTTTTAGTACTACTCACTGCAGGCCGGTGTCTCAAGATCAATGAAGTCTACTGTGAAGTCCAACAACACTACAAACTATATACGCTGCGTCGCAGCTCCTCCTGTACGAGTAAATAATTCATAGAAATTCCACATTATGAGACCAGCAGGCCAGTTTTTCGACATGACAAAAGGCCAAAGGTCTGAGGAGAAAAAACTCTAGTAGTAGGAGGATGGCACACTGCTGGGTCATGTCGTACTATTCCCTCCTTCCATCTATATAGGGCCTAATGTGTTTTAAGACCGCCTTTGACTATTGATAAGACTAATAGTACATGAGATGTATAATGTGAAAATTATATCATTGGAAGCTTCTTTCACATACGAATTTACCGTATACTTTGTGTAAGTTGCATGTTATATATTATTGCTTTAACATTTGGTTAAAGTTAGTCTCAAAAAACACATTAGGCCCTGTATAGATGGAAGGATGGAGTAGATCCAATCCAGCCCCCACGACAGAAGAAAAGTGAAACAAAGCACTGCACAGTCAGATTCCCCCACCCGCCAGAATTTACCGCCACTCTCGCTCCCCACTGCTCACATCCACTTGTCCACCTCCGACTCCCCCGCTGACCTACCGCCGTCACCGGAGCTGTCGGGCGCGGGCGCGGACGTACCGCGGCGCCCCACGTCGCCGGGTCGCTGTCGCCGCGCGGAGGACGGCTCCCGGCTCGCCACGTCGGCTAGCCGTGCCGGACTGCAGAGCGCGCGCGCAGTTGAGGGGCAGGGGAGTCATCGACCAGACCACCCATCGACATTACTGGAATCCACTTGCTTGGATTATATATTAAGATTAAGATTGATAAACAAACGCTTCCGGAAGCACCAAGGGCGCGCACTAAGTAGGAAAGAGTATGCTCGATGCGGCGCGAGGGCATCGCATCTCCTTGTTTTGACCGGGACTGATTGAGCGTTGATGCAGACTCCCGGCCGTGCTGCTAACATAAACTAGTGCCCGCTTTGTCTTTTTTGCCTAGCGAGGGATGAGTGAGTTGGAAAGATTAGGAAGTGGCTACTCGGATGGATATGGTTTCCAGTTCCTTGTTGATCTAGGAAGAAATCTTCTCTTCTTAGAAAAGCATATACAGCAATGTAGGTCCATTAGCATATACGGTTTTGTAAGATTTTTCATTCCAAGCGCCCAGAGTACATAAATTCGTAATATGTACTTGCATATTTGGTGTTTTGGGGGCATGTGCACATGCACGCACGAGAGTTAGAATTTGGATGCTCATATTTACGCACACGCAAGTACAAAAAAATTGTGACTTTTCACTTGTCAATTTATACCCGGTCCTTATCAATCGCAGAGGTCAATCAAAGAGTGCACTTCTCATACTAATTGCAAAAACAACTATATATGCTAAGATGGGTCAGCAGCAGCGGGAATGGTATTGCGGAGGAATGATGGCAGTGTCATCTTCGCAGCGTATCGATATATATTTAACTGCAATGACGCCCTAGAAGCCGAACTACATGCTCTAATGCAAGGAATGGCCCTAGCTATTCAACATAGTGAGGGGTCTGTCATTGTTCAAACCGACTCATCGGAAGCACTGATGGCAATGAAGGGGGACAGTCTTCAGTATTCTGCTTATGGACATTTGGTGGCTGAGATTCAGCATCATATGGGTGTAAGAGAGTTTATTCCATCGAAAGTTAAGCGTGAGCAAAATAGGGTAGCAGATCGATTGGCTTCGTATAGTCGTACAGAGAGCACTACTGCTGTATGGCTAGGTAGAGGACCACCATGTGTGGAGGAACTTTTGCCTCCTGATTGTAACCCTGTGATCTTGGAATAAAATCTCTTTTACCCTCGCAAAAAAGGGAAAAATGTACATAGGGGTTATTCACAAAATAAGAGAGAAAGGAAAAAAAATACATAGAGGTTATTTACAAACTGTATTTTTTGGTAGTGGAGCATGACCAAAAAATACACTATCATTTGGAGATCACAAGTATTAATTCTGTCGTTGAGCATGAGCCAGCTGAAAAATTTGTACTTGGACATACAACATGATTTCCAAATCCATCTCGGAGGGGCTGGGCAGGTGTTATTGCCCAACAGGGTGTTATAAATTTTCTTTGTATTTGCAGTCTCCCCACATGAATTTCCAAATGTCATTTGTGTGGTTGTCTTTGATGTTTTCCAGAGCAGCTACCAGTTGTTGAAACTAATGGTGTGCAGTAATGTAGAGAGGCAACTAGAATAGATCATAGTAGTTCTCCATTTTTTGCTTCTGCAATAGAAGAAATATTATCATCCAGAGTAAAAGAGTGTAATTTAGGGGATCTTTTAATCATCCATGGATTGGTGGTGCCATACATATTTCCAAAGGAAGGTAGCATTACCTTTGTTAACATCACAGGTTGCCAAACATCTCTCTATATATATCACACAAACTGATGCAATCTTTCCACCAAAAAGATCCCTTACTATTGCTGGCATGCGGAATTTCATTTTTATGATAGTATGCTCGCCATATCAGGTTAACCCAGGGAATATCGGCCTGATTATAAAATTTGTGTAAATGCTTGATCAATAAAGCATAATTCTATAATCTCGGATTAATAATTCCTAGGCCACCTTGTTCCTTGGGCTTGCATATCATTTTCCAACTAGCAAGGCAGTTGCCCTTTTTGTTGATATCATTTCATGCCATATAAAATTCTGTTGGATTTATTAACATGTTCCGGTACTGTGACATGGACTTTAAAAGTGCAAATAGCACATATTGGCATGGAAGCAATAACAGAGTTGACATAAGTAATTCTTCATGTACAGTTCATGAAGTTGGCAACTCTAGAGAGTCTTCTATCTATTTTTGCAATGATTGGCATCATATCACTAACTGATGGTTTGGTAGTGCCCAATGGTAGACCAAGGTAGGCTTTCCACTTTACACCCAAAGTTTTCAACAAGTAGATTGACAGTGTTGTTCTCAATGTTGATTGGAACAATAGATGATTTTCTATAGTTGACAAAGAGTCCAGTTGATTGGCTGAACAATTGTAGAAGAGTTTTGAGATGCATGAGCTGCTCATTGTCAGCAGGCATAATCATCAAGGTATCATCAACATAATGTATGATGGGGTATTGTTGGTTGTAGCTAAGGTCTACTGGAAGAGATAATTCACCAATCATCCAAGCAGCATTAACAATTGATTGTAGAAGATCAACAGTTATGGCATATAGCAAGGGGAGTGAGGATCCCCTTGACTGACTCCCCTCTTGCAGTAGATGGTTTTACCAACAACTCCCTTAAGTAGCATAGGTGCGGTAGCAAAGTAAAGGATTTTTGACGCCCCATTGATCCATCTAGGTCCAAAACCTTTGGCCTTAAGCATGGCAATAATGGCACTATATTGCACTTTATCAAATGCTTTTTCAAAATCCAGTTTCACAATGATAATAGGTTTTTTGGATTTATGGCAAATATGAAGATATTCAAAAGTATAACCAAGACAGTCTTGAATGGTTCTGCCTTTGATGAATCCATATTGATTCTGGTGGCAATCAAAATGATCTCATTTTGTTCTCTATTGGCCATAAGTTTTGTAAAGAATTTGAGAGGCAAACTTACCAGAGATATGGGTCTATAGTCATTCAGGGTCTCTGGAGATTGTTTTTTGGGATAAGAGTAATGTATGCAGTGTTAATGCTGCAAATATCCATATCTCCTTCAAATAAATCACATATCATTTTGTAGAAATCACTCTTAATGATGGGCCAACGGGTTTTAAGAAATTTTCCATTAAAACCATCAGGACCAGTGGCTCTGTCAATGGAGAAGTCCTTGACAATTGATTCAATTTCATCTAATGAAAATGGTTTATCCAGGTGATTCAGATTGTGTGGTTGGATGATGTCACTGAGTTCAAAGAGCATAGTGGGATTAATGGAGGTGCCCAATCTGTCTTTGTAAGTTTTCCAAATAACTGAAGCTTTTTTTATCATGAGAGGAATGGATGAGACCATCTTCATTAATGGAGGATATGAAGTTTTTCCTGTAATTAATGGAGGCCATGGCATGGAAAAACTTACAATTTTCATCACCACATTTGATGTCTCTCCTTTTCTATATGCTTTTCCAATAGATTCTTTTGGCCTCCATTAGTTTCAGAAGATGTGGCTTGAGAATGTTTCTGAAATTTCTTTCACGCAAACTGAGTGGCCTTTGATCTTCGACACCATCAAGCAAAGTGAGAACATAATTGCAGGCTTCAATGGTATTTTTTAAATTGGAGATATTCCTACTCCACGTCTTGAGCCCTTGTTTGACACATTTTAGTCTGGCACAAATATCTTTGGCGGAGTTACATAAAGAGGGATTAACATTCCAACAGCTCATAACAGTGTCTATGAAGGCCTTCAAATTTAGAATTCAAATTTCATCAAAATTTATACTTTTACGTTTCAAAAAATTCTGAAAAAATATAGATATGCATGAAGGCGTAACACACATGTGTGTAAATTTTCAGGGCAAAATACGTTGAAATGAGGGATGTGGAAAAAAAGCAAATCTGGGGATTTTTAACACATGATAGTATTCATCCTCTCAGGCCATGAATTTGTATTTTTTTTGTACAGATCGCATTTCAAGATATTTCATCCTAAAAATTCTTACACATACACATAACATCCTTGTTTACTTCACAATTTCTTTTTAGATTTTTTAAACCGAAAGTATGAATTTTGAATTTTTCAAAATTTAAGAGCTCAAGTGAGCTTGATCACCAAAAGGACGTTCTCACCATGTGATTTCTATTAATATAAATGAGAGGGGGTGGCCCTTCTTATGTTCAAAACATATATATGGTAAAGTAGTTTGTAAAAAAATACGCTGTTCGGAACTACTAATTAGGAAACACGGACATATAAGTGTTAAACTTTACATTTGTATTTTTTTGTTTGCTTTTGCATTAAATGAATAAAATCCGAGATATCCGTCAAGATAGCAGAAGTGTGCTCTGATTATAAGAACTCTTCCTCAACTCCTCTCCTATCCCTTGGCAGCCAGGGAAAACTCTCCCCTCCAGACTTCGCCGACTAGTCCGTTGTTTCGCCTCCCCTCTACCTGTTGTTTCAATGGGTAGTGGCAGGGAGGGGAATCCACGTGCCTTTGCTCTGGTTAGTAGTTTAGGTTAGGGTTTTTCAGTCCTCGCAGGTGCGATGCTCGTGTGGATGGCGGTGCTTCTTTTTTGAGCTTGTTGAAAGCACATTTGCTCCCTTGGTGGTTTTGGTCAATAATATCAACATACATGTAGTTGGACTAACACTTTTATCTAGTACATTTCAGATAAGTTCAATAGTGGCATGGCAAGGACATGAGGATGTGGACCCCTTCAAAATGCTACGGATAACGATTTGCAAAGCTCCAAGACTCTACATTTTTGGTTAAGTGGTCCAAGATCACATTGAGTCTATAGGAAAGCCAATACTATTAAAAGGGGATGAGGTTTTGATCATGACTCGATTGCTCAAGTGCTTAGTGGTATTACAAAAAAATCCTCAACTACTTCTCCACTTCATTCCTATCCAAAACCCTAATATCCATCTCGGCCCACCGAAAAGTTCCCATCCGGACTCACCGATATGATCCATACACTGCCACATGCCAAACCCTAACACTTCGGTGCAGCCGAAATGTATCTCGGTCTCATCGAGATGGCTTGACCAAGTTTCTCTGGTGAAGTTGCTTGATTTCGGAATCACTGAGATGAACCGATCGGAATTTACGAAACGAGGTCTTGCCCTAGCCATTGCACTTCAGTCTCACCGAGATGTTCTGTTTGGTCTCACCGAAAAGCCTAACGGTCAAATCTTTTACACTAGTCGGTCTCACCGAGATTTTCATGTCGGTGTCACCGAGTTGAGTCAAAGGCTTATAACGGTTGGATTATTGGTGTTGCCTATTAATACCCCTCCACCACCACTTACTCTCTAAGAAATCCATCAAAACAAACCACCACTCCTACTACTCATTTTCTGAGAGAGAACCACCTACTCATGTGTTGAGATCAAGAGATTCCAATCCAACCATTTGAACCTTGATTTCTAGCCCTCCCCAAGTTGCTTTCCATTCAATCCCCTCTCCAACCAAAGCCAAATTTGTGAGAGAGTGTTCTAGTGTTGGCGAGACTATCGTTTGAAGCACAAGAGCAAGGAGTTCATCATCAACAACACCGTCTATTACCTATTGGAGAGTGGTGTCTCCTAGATTGGTTAGGTGTCACTTGGGAGCCTCCAAAAGATTGCGGAGTTGAACCAAGGAGTTTGTAAGAGCAAGGAGATCACCTACTTCGTGAAGATCAACCCGAGTGAGGCTAGTCCTTTATGGACGTAAGCCATGATGGAATAGACAAGGTTGCTTCTTCATGGACCCTTTGTGGGTGGAGCCCACCGTGGACTCGCGCAACTGTTACCCACCCTGGGTTAAAGTCTCCATCAATGTGGTCGTATGATAGCACCACCTACCGAAACCACGCCAAAAATCACCGCGTCTTCATTGCATTTGAATTTCCATCTCTACCTCTTACTTTCCGCACAATTGCATGCTTTACTCTTTCCACTGCTCTATATTTAGAAATGCATGTGTAGGAAATCTTGGTGATATCTTAACTAGTGCCAAAATCTGCTTAATCTTCAAGAAAACTAAAAAACTACACCTTTGGTTGGTTGAGAGTTTATTCACCCCCCTCTAGACCTATCTTCTCCGACCCTACATTTTTCTTCCAGGCTATGATCCTCGTTGAGTTCGTCCTTCTGGACGTAGTCGTCGGAGCTCTAACGTAGATTCATGTTGTCTCTTTGGGGTGTGAGGTTAAGATTTCTCGTCGTGTTGCGAGATTTTTGTCAGGTGCTTCGAATCTATTCAAGGGTTCAAGGGTGATGAGTGCACCTTCAGAGTGCTGGTCCTTTTGGGAACATGCATAAAGAATTATCGGCTGCCATTGAGAAGGTCAACCCGGCTACGGTAGGGGAGCGGCGCGTCAGCGACTCGTTCGAAGGTACCACGAGCCTTCTGCCTATGGCTCAACTCATGAGGCGGCCCACTAACGAGCACCGCAAAGCCAGATGTCTCGCGAGGGCCCTGCCCAGTGAGGGACTTTCCCGGCAAAGGACTTCACCAATGTCACTGTCACGACAAGCTGTCTCGCAAGGCACCCTCCTGTGAGGCCTCACGAGGAGCCCCCGCAGCGCGAGTCACGTGCCAATCACATGGGCGACGTCATCGGATCACGTGCCATCCTACACGGCCAGGGCAGTTTCCCCTTTGGTGCTAAGGGGGCAGCTGCGCCTGCCCACATCCAAACCAAGTCCCGAAGGTTTACCCTTTGGTGAAAGTAGACCAGAACGAAGGCACGGCAGGACGAAGGTCATCGTGGAGCCCATGGAGCATCATCGGATAACACCTTTTGCAGGCAAAGACTACCTTTTGCTAGGATAACACCGGCGCATGTCCCCTTTCAAATTGCCGCCCTGTGGTATCCCTTTCCCGCTCATATTTTCACGAAAAGAGGCCCAAGGCACCTATATAAGGGACAGAGCGGCCACAGTTGAAGAGGACCGACCCTTGCTCAAAACCCTAGCGCCATTGCTAGCCCCAAAGAGCTCAAGCTCACCTTGTAGCTCCAAGAGCACTGTCCACAAGCAATACAACCAAGTAGGAGTAGGGTTTTACACCGCATGATGTCCCTAACCTGGGTAGCTCATTGTGTCTAGCTCGTAGCCTCGTAGACGCAAAGCCAAGCCCCCAGAGCTCGAACCAGGGTTTTTGGTGAAGGAAATATGCCCTAGAGGCAATAATAAAGTTATTATTTATTTCCTTATATCATGATAAATGTTTATTATTCATGCTAGAATTGTATTAACCGGAAACATGATACATGTGTGAATACATAGACAAACAGAGTGTCACTAGTATGCCTCTACTTGACTAGCTCGTTAATCAAAGATGGTTATGTTTCCTAGCCATAGACATGAGTTGTCATTTGATTAACGGGATCACCTCATTAGGAGAATGACGTGATTGACTTGACCCATTCCGTTAGCTTAGCACTCGATCGTTTTGTATGTTGCTATTGCTTTCTTCATGACTTATACATGTTCCTATGATTATGAGATTATGCAACTCCCGTTTACCGGAGGAACACTTTGTGTGCTACCAAACGTCACAACGTAAATGGGTGATTATAAAGGTGCTCTACAGGTGTCTCCAAAGGTACTTGTTGGGTTGGCGTATTTCGAGATTAGGATTTGTCACTCCGATTGTCGGAGAGGTATCTCTGGGCCCACTCGGTAATGCACATCACTATAAGCCTTGCAAGCATTGTGACTAATGAGTTAGTTGCGGGATGATGTATTACGGAACGAGTAAAGAGACTTGCCGGTAACGAGATTGAACTAGGTATCGAGATACCGACGATCGAATCTCGGGCAAGTAACATACCGATGACAAAGGGAACAACGTATGTTGTTATGCGGTTTGACCGATAAAGATCTTTGTAGAATATGTGGGAGCCAATATGAGCATCCAGGTTCCGCTATTGGTTATTGACCGGAGAGGTGTCTCGGTCATGTCTACATAGTTCTCGAACCCGTAGGGTCCGCACGCTTAACGTTACGATGATAGTTTTATTATGAGTTTATGTATGTTGATGTACCGAAGGAGTTTGGAGTCCCGAATGAGATCGGGGACATGACGAGGATTCTCGAAATGGCCGAGACGTAAAGATCGATATATTGGACGACTATATTCGGACTTCGGAAAGGTTCCGAGTGATTCGGGTATTTTTCGGAGTACCGGAGAGTTACGGGAATTCGTATTGGGCCTTAATGGGCCATACGGGAAAGGAGAGAAAGACCCCAAAGGGTGGCCGCACCCCTCCCCATGGGCTAGTCCGAATTGGACTAGGGAGGGGGGGCGCCCCCTTCCTTCTTTCTCCTTCCCCCTTCCCTTCTCCTACTCCCACAAGGAAAGGAGGAGTCCTACTCCCGGTGGGAGTAGGACTCCCCCCTTGGGCGCGCCACCTCCCCTTGGCCGGCCCTCTCCTCCTTGCTCCTTTATATACGGGGGCAGGGGGCACCTCTAGACACAATTGATATATGATATTTTAGCCGTGTGCGGTGCCTCCCTCCACCATATTACACCTCGATAATACCGTTGCGGAACTTAGGCGAAGCCCTGCGTCGGTAGAACATCATCATCGTCACCACACCGTCGTGCTGACGGAACTCTCCCTCAAAGCTCGGCTAGATCGGAGTTCGAGGGACGTCATCGAGTTGAACGTGTGCAACCCCCTTTTCCTTCTCCCTCTCCCCCTCTTTCCTTCTCTCCTACTCCAACAAGGAAAGGAGGAGTCCTACTCCCGGTGGGAGTAGGACTCCCCCCTTGGCGCGCCCTCCTCCTTGGCCGGCCGCCTCCCCCCTTGCTCCTTTATATACGGGGGCAGGGGGCACCCCAGAGACACAACAATTGATCGTTTGATCTTTTAGCCATGTGCGGTGCCCCCTCCACCATAGTCCACCTCGATAATACTGTAGTGGTGCTTAGGCGAAGCCCTGCGTCGGTAGAACATCATCATCGTCACCACGCCGTCGTGCTGACGAAACTCTCCCTCAACACTCGGCTGGATCGGAGTTCGAGGGACGTCATCGGGCTGAACGTGTGCTGAACTCGGAGGTGCCGTGCGTTCGGTACTTGATCGGTCGGATCGTGAAGACGTACGACTACATCAACCGCGTTGTGCTAACGCTTCCGCTTTCGGTCTATGAGGGTACATGGACAACACTCTCCCCTCTCGTTGCTATGCATCACCATGATCTTGCATGTGCGTAGGATTTTTTTTTGAAATTACTACGTTCCCCAACATTTGGAGGATTTGCCGTGGCTCGGAATCAATCCCCCGGCATTTGGCTCGCCAGGTAGGAGGCTTGGTTTTTGCGCCTCAAGCTTCAGCACCGCAATGGCTGTGCCCGAGCTCCCCGCGCCCAATGCTGGGCCGACCGCGTCCAGACGGAGCCCGTCGTCGTCCGTCACGTCGGCCGTGCTCGCGCATCCAACGTGGGCACGGAGCCGGGGGCGGACTCCTCCTCCGAGCATCCTTCGGTCGGGCAGCACCAGCAGCAGCAGTAGCGCCGACCATCGCGTGCACGACCATGGCAACCTCGCTTGCCCGCCGTGACCCGCCAGCTTCGCAGGTTGCGCTCCTCATGGTGGAAGAGCTGCTGCGCTACCGCCCCACCAACAACGGCTATGACGCTTGGCTCGCTCTCATCACCGACCTTATCAACAGCTTTGTAGACGCCCCGACGCCATCTCGCTCCCTATATCTTTATCACAAGTTTACTTTATCTAAATGCATACCCACAGGCATAACCCTGCAGATGGCAGACAAGTCCACAAAGAAGCCTGTGGGGATGGCTGAAAACGTTCCGTTGAGATTAGACGGGCATGTTATACCTACTAATTTTATTATTCTTGACATGCCAAAAGATGAAAAATTATCAATTATCCTTGGTAGACCATTTTTGAATACTGCAGGTGCATCGCTAGATTGCTCAGAAGGGAAGGTGACCTTTAGAATCTTTGAGGAAGAAATAGTCAAATACTTCCCGAAGAAGCCAGGAGCAAGGGTAAGGTATGTGCCACCGCCTAAAGGATTGTGTACGGTGAGCAGAGAAAACTCATGACCACCTGATACTTGATAAAATACCTAGGTAAGAGGTTGAGCTTAGTAACCTAAAAACCAACGCTTTATGGAAGGCAACCCATTATCTTTTTATTTTTATTTTTTTATCTTCTTCGGTAAAATTTTGTTTTTGTTTAACTCAATATTCTGCTCTTATAAGTGAACTGATGGAAATCCCTCGAAAAAGTTGTTTGTAATCTTTACGTTGAAGGAGAAGTGTTGAAAAGAGGAACTAGGAAAAGAAACAAAGGAGGAAAGCAACAAGGAGACCGATGGCGTATCAGACGGGCAATACCGCCCGTCTGCGCGGTCGCATGAAAGTTCAGAAGAAACACAGAGAAGAACAGGGAGATCGGCGGTGTTTTGTATGACCACACGCGTTCGTTTACGCGGCCGTATGACGCTCTCGCTAAAATCAGCCAAAACCCATAGAGCGAAAGACGATGTTCTGAACGGGGGCGAGCGCCCACTTGCGCGGTCGTTTGATCCTTCGACCAGGAGCGTCCGTGGGAACAGAGTGAACAACGAACTTCTGAATGAGCGCCAGCGACAGTTCGAGCGCCCGTTTCGCTCTTCGCCCAACACAACTTCGGATAAACAGGTTTGATGACGGTGTTTTAAACGAGCGTGTGCGCCAGTTTGAGCGTCTGTTGCAGGTATGTAAACCCTAGATCGGATGATTTGAACAGGAGACGACATTCCATACGGACACCAGCACCTGTATGAGCGCTCGTTTCGTCTGAATTTTCATAAATTTGAGCCGCCGACGCTTGGAGGTTTTCTTCTTTTTCCTCCCAACGCCCAAAGCTCTCACATCTATCTCTCAAATCCTAACAAAAATCCTCCAAAACCATCATTTCGTCGCGGTTTTCGTTCGTTTGATCCATGCATCTTCATCCTCGATGAGTTTCTCCTCTGATCCATAGTTTATTTGCAAGTTTTGGTGGTGGTTTCATCAATGTTCATATCCTAGATGAGATGCATAATATTTTCAATTCCCGGTTGATTTGCATGTTAGGATTCAAAGTAATAGGCACTACTGTAGGAGACTGCTAACGCGACACTACGAACAGAGACCCTTTGCCGAAACTGTGTGCGATGCAATAATCGCAAACGGTGGTGTAAAAAAACCGTCAGAAAAGGTGCAAAATGTTTGTGATGATGGATGCATCAAACACGGTTAAGATTCTAGTTGCGTGTGCGATACAGGGCATACGGTTAATCCATTCAAACTGTCTGCGATGAGGCAGAACAACAGAAATGGGCAGCCATAACAATGTGTGTGCGATGCAGGACACACGGTTAATCCATTCAAACTGTTTGCGATGAGGTAGAACAACAGAAACAGGCAGCCATATCAATGTGTGTGCGATATGCGGCATACGGTTAACTCGGATGAACTGTTTTTGATAAGGGAACACAACAGAAACGGTTCAAATTAATAAGATGTGTGTGATATGCAACATACATTTCACATGGATGAACTGTTTGCGATGAGCCAAAAGAACACAAACGAGTCGTGTAAACAAGATGTGGGTGATACGTGGCAAACAGCCGACTCGGATGAACTGTTTGCGATGAGAAATTACAACACAGACGGTCAATACAGTTACTTCGTGTGTGATTCTGTGTGTACAAAAAACTTTGAAAAATGCAAACTAGTTGCTTGCGGTGGCTAGGAGTATCGCACACGATGCGTCTACGAGTACTCGTGTGCGATGATTAGTATGTTACACATACGTTTCCTTATGTGAACATGTGTGTGAATTTGCAATATGGACAGTTAATATGCAAATGCCTTCTGGACATCGGGCACACGCTTAAACTCAATGAACTGTGTACGATACCAATACTTTCCATGGAAATTTATGAACTTGCGTAACAGCATTTGAGTAACATATATATAGTGGTTACACTATTCGACAAAAGGAGGATCTTCGTAACACGGTTTTGACAACCATATGGTCCATATCTACATACTTAACATAGTAACAACTATCACATTTTAAGAGGATAAGGGCCAACAACATTATGGTCCATATCTACATACTTAACACATATAGTAATAGCTAGCACATTTTAAGAGGCTGAGGGCCAACAACCACAACTATCCACTGGAAGCAGCTTGATCACGGCGACTCGACATCTCGTCAATGAAAAGGAAGAGCCCTCTTGTGCCTTGGTAGAGCAGGAGTACAACAGTGTCTCCAATTTTCCAATATGGATGCATTGCCACGAGAAGCGAGAACTTGTTAATTTGAATGGTTCCATTTTTGCGGGAAATGCAGTACCTTGCAATCACTTTGGCGTTATTAGCAGGCACAAGTGTAATTCGACCACGCCGGGAAATCGATCCAGGAACGGCTACAGGGGGGAATTTCTGTTGACATGTAGAATAAAAAACAATTGTAACATATCGATGAAGATATATATAGTTTATGAGCATCAACATTAAAATAAGACTTTTTACCAGCGCTTTGTGCACACAATTGGTCTTGTTTAGTGTGTGCACCATAGGTCTAATTAATCCCATCCAAAATCCAGCGTTCATACGCTGTGCTATCTCTATCAGATTATCAACAAAGTTTATGACATGCTTCAAGTCCTTCCAGTGAAATTTGGTACACTTCGTAACATACAGATCGTTCACTATGCATCCAACATATCCTGCTTAAAAGGTGGAAAGGTATTATTTATTCAGAACATGGCAGAAGAATATGATATCACAATTGGTTGCTTAAATAGTGATCAATTGGTTGCTTAAGTAGTAATATGACAGCATGGAGAAAGTTGAAAGGACACTAACCTCGATCAGACTTTGATGGGATGATGACGTTGGGGAAGTAAACATCCATGTTAATTAGACCAGGCTGTGGTGCACGCACTAGAATTTTATTGCCAGCTTTCAGTTCATAACACTTAGACATTTTTCTCCAAAGGTCCGCATTAAATAGGAGTGACCATCTTTATCAAGTTTTACGCTAACCGTCATTGTAAATCCATGTTGCGTTGTCAATATGACATCCTGGGAGTTGTCAGCAAAGTAAAGCCCAAGATTTCCTTCTATTCATGTTCTTGCAAAGCTAGGGATGTACTGCTTGAAATGAAAATTAAGATCATAAATTAGATATACTGAAATAACCGAGCAAGATGCAAATATGGGAGTAACTGATAGAACATATCCATATATAGATGCAAGCAAAGTACAAAAATATAAAATTAAAAATAGATAGTGTAACAAAGATTTGATGCAAATATATAGATAATGTACCAACAGACGGTATATGTTCACAAATTTAGGCCATGCCGACCGTGGTAGGTTGAGATTGAACATACCGAGCGCTCCCTAAAGTCATCCGGAATGGTGAGATAGAACTTAGTTTCCGACTGGCCACGACCACAGTTGCCCGATTTGTGCTCGCACTGTGCACACATGAATGAACACCCACGAATCAGCTAGAAAAAAATGATTCCACGGTGATTTCCGCTGGTTGATTAACAGCGACAGACGGACTACGATAAGAGACGAGTGAATATTTCGCTAATTAAGTTGATTACCTTCTCCATGAGAAAAATCCTTGGCCCAATCCCGCAGAAAACCCCAGTCGACCAGAGTCTAGAATGTCGGTGCAAATAGGCGGCGGAAAGAGGTGGAGGCGAAATCCGGTGCCGTTTGGAGTGCGACCTACGCCCGCCGCCAACAACCGTGAAGCTTAGGGTGCAGAGTTGCGGAGGAGTCCGTGGCGAGTGAGTGGGGACGAAGTGGGCGAGGGTTTTCTTTTCCTTTTGCATGTGTGAATGAACACACACGTTTCGCAGAGGTGACGGAGATGAATCGTGTGCGATAGTAAATCACCGAGATTGAATGGGAATCCAAATTTCCTTTGTCCTTCATCCATGAGTTTTTTTCTACGATGAACATAAACCCTGCTAATCACCATGTTCAAATTTGACACTTTTCCTGGTTCATTTACAATATTTAGGGGATTATGTGCATTTTGTAGGCATTAATGCACGTAATTCAAATTCAAAAAATTGGTGCATGAAAGGGTGCACAAGAACGGTCTGGAAAAACCATACTCGTGGTATTTAGTAATTTCTCAAGCCTTTTACAAGGAATGGGCAGAGATTTCAAGGTAATGCGTGGCAATAGTCAACCACAAACGCGTCATTTACCGGGTTGTCAACTATAGAACAATGAAATATGTGCTTGAAAAACATGACGGCTGGCATGGTGCCATGGTATGGCCTTACCGTGCCCTGTTTAAAAGCTGAGAAGGTTTGATTTATGTCGTCATGCTTGCCCTTCATAAATCGAACCATCATTGAGGAAGTTCAATGCTTTCGAGAGGGAAATCACTAAGATTGAAGGGGAATCCAAATTTCCATCCTAGTTTGTCATTCCATTTTTTTTCCAACAATCAACATACCGCCTCAAATGGAATGTGTTCAAATTTGACATTTTTCTGAACTCATTTACCATATTTAGGGGATTGTGTGCATTTTCTAGGCATTAATTATGCACATAATTCAAATTTGAACATTCGGTGCATGAAAAGGTGCACAAGAACGGTCTGGAAAACCATGCTCGTGCTATACAAAAAATGAAACACAAGGTTGGAAAACATGACGCCTGGTGTGGTGCCATGGTATGGCCTCACCATGCCCTGGTAAGAATTGGAGAATGTTTTCCTTATGTCGTGATGCGCGCCTTTCATAAAACGAACCATCATCCGAGGAGGTTTCATGGTTTCGAGGGGGAAATCACCAAGATTGAAGGGGGATCCAAATTTCCTTTGTCCTTTGTCCACGAGTTTTTTCTATGATGAGCATACAACCTGCAAATCACCGTGTTCAAATTTGGCACTTTTCCAGGTTCATTTGCCATACTTAGGGGATTATGTGCATTTCCTAGGCATTAATGCGCATAATTCAAGTTCAAACAATCGATGCATGAAAGGGTCCACAAGAACGGCCTACAAAACCATGCTCGTGCCATTTAGTAAATTCTCATGCCTTTTACAAGGAATGGACAGATATTTCAATGAAATGTGTGGCAATAGTCAACCACAAATGTCTGTTTGTTGGGTTTTCAACTATAGAAAAATTAAATAAATGCTTAAAAAACATGATGCCTGGCATGGTGCCATGGTATGACCTCACCATGCCTTGGTAAAAATTTGAGAAGGTTTGGCTTATGTTGTCATGCACGCCCTTCATAAATCGAACCATCACCGAGGAGGTTCCATGCTTTCGAAAGAGAAATCCTCAAGATTGAAGGGGAATCCAAATTTTCTTTGTTCTTTGCCCTGGAGTTTTTTTCTATGATGAACATACACCATGCAAATCACCGTGTTCAAATTTGGCATTTTTCCGGGCTCATTTACCATATTTAGGGGATTATGTGCATTTTCTAGGCATTTAGCGCATATAAATCCAATCCAGCTACAGATGCACGGGTGTGATGTGAGGGGCGTGGATTGCCGTTCGATCGCGGCGCATCCAACGGTGCACGCACGCGATCTGCGTGGCTGGGGTTCCGGCCAATCATAACACAACACACAATAGGCTCAGTGCACACTGTTTGCGGAAGCGACGGAGATGAACCGTGTGCGATAATGAACGAGCAAAATTGTAAGGGAAGCCAAATTTCTGTTGTCGTTTGTGGTTGAGCTCTTGAATACCACCGCACTGTACGGCTGCCTGGCCCCTCCGTCCCAGAGCTCTCTCCAGGCATCGTCCATGGCACCGCGGGGCACAGTAACTGGTAAGGAAGCGATGGCATCCCGCCGCGCCGTGTTCCTCCCTGCCCGCGACCGCACACATGGTATGGAAGCGATGGCATCTCGCCGCGCCGAGTTCATCACCGCCGGCGGCCAGATAGTTACATGGGCGGACTTTAAGGCTGCCATGGCCGAATGCGTGGTGGATCTAGAGGCGGCCAAAGCCGCACAGAAGGAGCGGAAAAGGCAGAAAGCCGTCAAGAAAAGAGAGTCCCGTTGCCACAAGAAAAAAGAGGTCGCACGCCGTGGTGAGGAGAGCTTGGCGGAGATCGAAGCACGGTGGGCTGCCGCCTACAAGGCCGGGAAGGAGAACGCCGACGTCTGGGCAGCATGCCCTGATGGCAGCATGTGAGAAGTAGTTTAAGTTTGTAGTATTAGAGCAAATTACCAGTAGTACTTTAAGTTTGTAGTATTAACGTACAATGTCAGTAAGAGCATCCTTTGAGGGCTTTGAGCATTGATTAGCATGTGTGCCCGTGTGCGTTTTTTGCGTTAATCATTAGAAGATCACAAAACACACGGTTTCTATGCCGTACCCGTCTACGTTTTTTGCGTTAATGACCCATAAGTCAGCTACCTGTGTGATATTTCCTAATAAACCAGGCGTACCATTGACTGAAAAAATCAAGTACACGTTGCTACCTCTTGAGCACTGCATTGGTTTTCCCTTGAAGAGGAAAGGGTGATGCAGCAAAGTAGCGTAAGTACTTCCCTTAGTTTTTGAGAGCCAATGTATCAATCCAGTAGGAGGCTACACGCAAGTCCCTCGCACCTACACAAACAAATAAATCCTCGCAACCAACGCGATAAGGGGTTGTCAATCCCTACACGGTCACTTAGGAGAGTGAGATCTGATAGATATGATTGGATAATATTTTTGGTATTTTTGTGATAAAGATGCAAAGTAAAGTAAACAAAATAAAAACGACGCCAGAAATAGCTAAGTGTTGGAAGATTAATATGATGGAAAATAGGCCCGGGGGCCATAGGTTTCACTAGTGGCTTCTCTCAAGAGCATAAGTATTTTACGGTGGGTGAACAAATTACTGTTGAGCAATTGACAGAATTGAGCATAGTTATGAGAATATCTAGGTATGATCATGTATATAGGCATCACGTCCGAGACAAGTAGACCGACTCCTGCCTGCATCTACTACTATTACTCCACACATCGACCGCTATCCAGCATGCATCTAGAGTATTAAGTTCATAAGAACAGAGTAACGCTTTAAGCAAGATGACATGATGTAGAGGGATAAATTCATGCAATATGATAAAAAACCCCATCTTGTTATCCTCGATGGCAACAATACAATTCGTGCCTCGCTGCCCCTACTGTCACTGGGAAAGGACACCGCAAGATTGAACCCAAAGCTAAGCACTTCTCCCATTGCAAGAAAGATCAATCTAGTAGGCCAAACCAAACTAATAATTCGAAGAGACTTGCAAAGATAACCAATCATACATGAAAGAATTCAGAAGATTCAAATATTTTTCATAGATAAACTTGATCATAAACCCACAATTCATCGGTCTCAACAAACACACCGCAAAAGAAGATTACATCGAATAGATCTCCACAAGAGAGGGGGAGACCATTGTATTGAGATCCAAAAAGAGAGCAGAAGGCATCTAGCTAATAACTATGGACCCGAAGGTCTGAGGTAAACTACTCACACTTCATCAGAGAGGCTATGGCGTTGATGTAGAAGCCCTCCGTGATCGATGCCCCCTCCGGCGGAGCTCCGGAACAGGCCCCAAGATGGGATCTCGTGGGTATAGAAGGTTGCGGCGGTGGAATTAGGTTTTTGGCTCCGTATCTGATCGTTTGGGGGTACATAGGTATATATAGGAGGAAGGAGTATGTCGGTGGAGCAACGTGGGGCCCATGAGGGTGCAGGGCGCGCCTGGGGGGGGGGGGTAGGCACGCCCCCTACCTCGTGGCTTCCTGCTTGATTTCTTGACGTAGGGTCCAAGTCCTCTGGATCATGTTCTTTCCGAAAATCACGTTCCCGAAGGTTTCATTCCGTTGGGACTCCGTTTGATATTCTTTTTCTGCGAAACTCTGAAATAGGCAAAAAACAGCAATTCTGGGATGGGCCTCCGGTTAATAGGTTAGTCCCAAAAATAATATGAAAGTGTATAATAAAGCCCAATAATGTCCAAAACAGAAGATAATATAGCATGGAGCAATCAAAAATTATAGATACGTTGGAGACGTATCAAGCATCCCCAAGCTTAATTCCTGCTCGTCCTCGAGTAGGTAAATGATAAAAATAGAATTTTTGATGCGGAATGCTACTTGGCATAATTTCAATGTAATTCTTCTTAATTGTGGTATGAATATTCAGATCCGAAAGATTCAAGATAAAAGTTCATATTGACATAAAAATAATAACACTTCAAGCATACTAACTAAGCAATTATGTCCTCTCAAAATAACATGGCCAAAGAAAGTTCATCCCTACAAAATCATATAGTTTAGTCATGCTCCATCTTCGTCACACAAGAATGCTCTCATCATGCACAACCCCGATGACAAGCCAAGCAATTGTTTCATACTTTAGTAATCTCAAACTCTTTCAACCTTCACGCAATACGTGAGCGTGAGCCATGGACATAGCACTTTGGGTGGAATAGAATATGATGATGGGGGTTATGTGGAGAAGACAAAAAAGGAGAAAGTCTCACATCAACGAGGCTAATCAATGAGCTATGGAGATGCCCATCGATTGATGTTAATGCGAGGAGTAGGGATTGACATGCAACGGATGCACTAGAGCTATAAATATATGAAAGCTCAACAAAAGAAACTAAGTGGGTGTGCATCCAACTTGCTTGCTCACGAAGACCTAGGGCACTTGAGGAGGCCCATTGTTGGAATATACAAGCCAAGTTCTATAATGAAAAATTCCCACTAGTATATGAAAGTGACAAAACAAGAGACTCTATATCATGAAGATCATGGTGCTACTTTGAAGCACAAGTGTGGTAAAAGGATAGTAACATTGTCCCTTCTCTCTTTTTCTCTCATTTTTTGGGCCTTCTCCTTTTTTTATGGCCTTTCTCTTTTCTTTATTCCTCACTTGGGACAATGCTCTAAAAAAATGATGATCATCACACTTCTATTTATTTACAACTCAATGATTACAACTCGATACTAGAACAAAGTATGACTCTATATGAATGCCTCCGGCGGTGTACTAGGGTATGCAATGAACCAAGAGTGACATGTATGAAAGAATTATGAACGGTGGCTTTGCCACAAATACTATGTCAACTACATGATCGTGCAAATCAATATGACAATGATGAACGTGTCATGATAAACGGAATGGTGGAAAGTTGCATCGCAATATATCTCGGAATGGCTATGGAAATGCCATAATAGGTAGGTATGGTGGCTGTTTTGAGGAAGATATAAGGAGGTTTGTGTGTGAAAGATCGTATCATATCACGGGGTTTGGGTGCACCGGGGAAGTTTGCACCAACTCTCAATGTGAGAAAGGCAATGCACGGTACCGAAGAGGCTAGCAATGGTGGAAAGGTGAGAGTGCGTATAATCCATGGACTCAACATTAGTCATAAAGAACTCACATACTTATTGCAAAAATCTAAAAGTCATCAAAAACCAAGCACTACGCGCATGCTCCTAGGGGGATAGATTGGTAGGAAAAGACCATCGCTCGTCCCCGACCGCCACTCATAAGGAGGACAATCAAAGAACACCTCATGTTTCAAATTTGTTACATAACGTTTCCCATATGTGCATGCTACGGGACTTCACTACAAAAAAAATACACTTCCGTGATGATACGTGTTTCTCACAGTAGGTTGCATTTTTTGTCATGCATGTACATCCATGACGATTTTATGACAGAATCAAGATAGTCATACCTGTGCTGTCGTAGAAGTGTTCCATGACATTACCAAAATTATCATCACGGAAGTGTCCACTTCCATGACGATAAATCACGCGTCACAGAAGTGCTTTCATCAAGGGTGACCGACACGTGGCATCCACCGTAACGGAACGCATTTAAGCTATCGGGTCGGGTTTTGGATCCGATAACCCGTTAACAGCCCCGACCAATGGGAAATTTCCACGTGTAAAATTCTTATTGGCCGGCCGAAACACGTGTCAGCTCGTCAGTGGATCAGATAGGCGCCTATGATATGTCGACACATGCCACGGCCCACCACTAGCCCATTTAGCTTACAAAGCCGGCCCGTTTGACTTGGTCAAAAGTTAACGGGCTGGGCCATGAAAAGCCTGTTAACGATCTCTTCGCAAATAGCCCATTTTACGGCCCGTTAACTCACGACCCGTTAGGCCCTAAAGGAAATCGGCCCAACAACGTCATGTGGGCCGTCGAATATAACACCAGCCCATTTCACTTTCGGCCCATGTATGGCCCACGACGTCTTTCGACCCATATGAGGCCTTCGTATCTTTCGGCCCTTTACAGGCCCACGGTGACTCTAGCCCATAATGAACAGTAATTTTCTTTATACCCGTTAACGGCCCATGATTTACATGGGCCATTTCCAGCCCGTGTTAGCTTTCGGCCTATTGACGACCCATACGTTCTTGGGTTCTTTTTCTGCCCTCGATTACTTCCGGCCCGTTATTGGCATGTTCCCCTAATGGGCCAAATTCGGCCCATGGCAAGAGTCGGCCCGTTACTGGCCTGTTCCCCTAATGGGAAAAATCGGCCCATGGCAAGAGTCGGTCCGTTACTGGCCTGTTACCCTAATGGGCCAAATTCGGCCCATGGCAAGAGTCGGCCCGTTTCTGGCCTGTTAACCCGTTGCGCCGTTTCCAGCCCGTCCTATATTCTGGCCCATTAACGACCCGTTATGCCTGTGACAGAATTAAGCCTTTGCTGTCCTACGGCCTGTTAACGGCCTGTTACCGTGCTGGGCCGATACCAATTACGCCCGATTACGACCCATGTAGACCCATTTATCCGACGGCCCGAGGCCCACCGATTACAGGCTCATTTATCGACGGCCCGTAGGAGACCCATGGATCCTACGGCCCGTATATGGCCCATGGTAGTTGCGGCCACTAGCAAACCAGGGAAAAAGAAGACTAGGAAATAAATAAGGCCGAAACTAATGCTAGGCTATTAAGGCGATTGCACAGATTACATCCACTCGGCATCAAAGATCGCCACCAGTGCAAATATAGGGAACACCCTACACTATACAAAAATGGCTTGCTGTTTTCTTCAGCCGGTGGCTGCACGTTAAGAATAAATTTTGTATCGCACCAAAACAAATTACAACTATATAACAAAAGGAAGGTTGGCATAAAACTTACAGTCTAGCAGATAAATGCACCACCAGAAGTTCAGAAGCTCAGTTTATTTGACCTGACTGTTACATTTTCATGCTGTATTGTCCGATGGAGCACCATAACCCTCGCCTTCATTTCCCCTAGGCTCCTGAACAACATAGCAAATGTCTGATAGTCTGGTTTCAAAACCATGCATATCTTGACGACATTGAGCAATATTTCTCCTTGTTTCACAAAGGGTCTCTGTTAGGGAATGGACTTGTGTCTAGAGCGCAGATACAACATTGCTTTGAGCTTGCATATCTTGATCATGAGGCAGTTTGGACGATATTGCCTTAACAACCAACCCAGTTTTACGCAGGAACGTGCTTTTGGCACTGTTAGTGGACAGGTACTGATCCACTGCAGCAAGAGCTGACATTGCGGTTATAGTTGCCTCGCCACCTTCAGAAGGTGGCGGTTCCACCATTTTTTCCATAGCTTGCTGAAAAGTTGAGGTTTTACATTAGTAGTACCAGAACAGAAGATATTAAGGAGGCAGCAAAACCAAACAAAATAGCTTTGGTCTATATACAGAACTTATTCTGGTGAACCCATGTAAAATATTAGTTGTATTTTATTGCAAAGTACATAATAAAACCAGGTTCCAAACATATGACCATGTACCATCGCTAATGTATTGCCTATTTCTTCACATTGTATTGAGGGCTAAGGATAAAGAGACGAAGTTTATAATACGGTAAGCATAGTATGACATCATTCATATCACAAAACAACTGAGAACAGACAAACAGGCAATTGTAACATTGTGTGGGCAAGTCCAGCACGGAACTAGATTATGGGTCAAGATCAAAGGAACATCACTCCTCTCTTTTAAACCTTGTAAGGTGCAATGATACGCTAAGACAATTGTGTATAAAATTGAAAAGAGTAGTAGACATTGGCTGCAAACCATGCAGTTCAACGCACAAGTCAGAGTAAGTAGTAGTTAAAAGGCATGAGGATTAAGGACTTACAACAGTAGCTTTGACTTGTGTAGTCATGCCCTTCTTCTTGCTGGTGTGACAGTCCTTGAAGATTTCCACAACATTTGGTTCAGGTACTTTTTGGTCCTTGCGGGCTTTCCTCTGCATTTCGAACAAGTCAATATAGATCTGATAATATGGTACAGCAAAAAGAGTGAAACAGCAGCTAATTACAAGAGCCTCGCAGTGTGCAATATAGCTACGAGATCCTGTCGTCTGTTGGAATTTCACTTTCGTACGGTTGGCCTTGTTCTGTGAACAGTTCACCTACAAGAAGATAGATTTGTGTGGCACATGCCTAAATAGGACTTCAACATGTGATCTGATCACATATATATAATGTACCTGATACTTCGGATCAGACCAGTGTTTAACAAGGCCCCTCCAGTCTTCACCCGATATATTTTCCACTGGAGATGTTTGGGAAAGTTCACTGTTAGCCTTGCCTTCAAAGTGAGTTTTCCTCAAGTTGTACCGATATTGTCGCAGAGCAGACTTGAAAACATGGGTGCAAGCTTGTCTGGTTGCATCATCTTGGCTATCCAACTTGAACCTCATCTGTTGAAAATTATGGGAGTCTCATTATCAGCAACCTAGAAAGTATGGGACAGAGCAGGACGATATTACTAGTTTCCATACATAACCATACTTACAGATAAATGGTCGAGGAAGGTGTTGAACTGGGTTTCGTCTTTGTCATTCCTGTACTGAATCCATGTTGGGAGGATACGTACATGACACCTAACGGCAACCGCTGCCTCTGATACTAACTTGGCTGACTCTGTAGCATCACGTGGCCTTTTTAAACCTGCCTCAAAACGGATCTCCATTCTTCCTCCTCTAGATTTAGTTAACCTATCGAGCATTATCCCTGATGTTTGTTTCCTCTTGCGCCTAGGTGCTAGTCCAACAACGAACATAGGAAGTGTTAGTGTACATCAAACTGTGAGACTACATATAAAGAAGCATGCAACTGTAACTTGACTCCAGCAACTACCTTCTTGTTGTTGAAGCTCACAAGGTTCATCGGATATTGCCAACTCGTCTTGTGTCAAGAGTGCTTGGGAAGTAGTGTCAGGTGGCAAGGGAGCTTGGGAACGTGCTGCTAGCTCAGTTGACGCACGAGTAAGTTGTGCAGCTGGTAGTACTGTGGTAGGTGTTGCAAGAACTAGGGCTGTCTCTGCTTGTTTGTGGCAGCTATTTGTTTCTGTTTGGCTTTTTTTGCAACTCATGTAGCATGGGATGCCATGTTTGTAGAATTTTCCTCTGGACTTTGACCTTCTATTGCACCATCTATACCAGCAGAATCTGCAGGATTCATCCGCTTCTCATTCCCTGCCATTCTGTGTTTCTTCCTCTTTCTTTGTGCCATGTTAAGTCAAGCCGACAAGAAAAATGAATAACAATTTAGTTCTTCAGAATAAATTGATGCGTGATGCAGACGAACTAAACTTTGATGTTAGACAACCACATGATAGGAGGATGTAATATGTATGAAAAACAGGACGGAAGAGATAACCAGAACTATGATGTGTAAACTAAGAAGAAGACATTTCACCAAATTAGAAGCAATGCAATGGAAGGTAGACACCATATGAAAGATGCTACAAATATCGCTCTGCCAAGTTAACAGTGTCTCATCATAAATGGCGTTTAAACAAATGTGAAGCAGTACAAGAAATAAATCATATGCAAGATGCAAACAACATCACACTACCATGTTAGAGGTCTCTCGTCATTAGTGCCATTGCATATTCACAACTTATGATGTGTAAACTAAGGAGAAGGCATTTCAACAAATTAGAAGCAATGAAAGCTAGACACCATATGAAAGATGCAACGAATATCACTCTACCAAGTTAAAACTGTCTCTTCATAAGTGCCATTTCAACAAATTAGTAGTACAAGCTAGAAAAGAATGTGAGATGTAACCTATATCACACTCTGAAGTCAAACGTGTCTTATGATAAGTGATTGTTGCAGGTTACACAACTGTAGTAATTTGATGTAAGAACATGGTGTGATAGACAGATATTGTATGTTCTAGAAATAGGAACACATGTCTTATTCAAGTATAATGTGTAAAGTAAGCAGATGGAATTCAACAAAATTAGAAGCAATACAAGCTAGACATCACACATAACATGCAACCACATATAACAATGCCAAGTTAGAGGGAGCACCGGTGATGCTGCACTAGGGGAGACGTGCTCATCATAAACACAGCTTTGTTGAGTGTCTGTGCATGTGTTGTCTTGGAAATCATCTTGGGGGTGTGGAGGAGTAGAAACTGTAGAGGCCCTCCGTTCGGAAGGAGCACCTTTATCCGCTGCCTTGCTAACTTCCTTCCGCTTTATTGATTTTGAATTGTCAAGTAAAACCGACAAGAAAAAGCAATAAAATTCTCTCTTCAGAACTCATTCATGCATGATACTGACAATCACTACTTTGATGTAAGGCAAACACATGATACTAGGATGGAATATGTACGAAAAACAGGACGGCATGGCATGTTCATAACTGTTTGTGTAAACTAAGCAGAAACCATTCCAGCAAATAAGAAGCAATGCAAGCTAGACACCACATGAAAGATGCAACCAATATGACTCTGCCAAGTTAAAAGCGTCCCATCATAAATGGAATTTCAACAAATTAGAAGCAGCGCATGCTATAATTCATATGAAAGATGCAACTAATATCGCACTGCATATACTAAAGGTGTCTCGTCATGTTGATTGATGCGGGATACAAAAAAACAATAGTTTTATGTAAGGACATGCTTAATAGACAGATGTACTATGTACTAAATACAGGAAGGCAAGTCACATTAACAGGTATAATGTATAAGCTAAGCAGACCAGCACATGCAGTTTAACCAGATTGGAAGAATTACAATCTAGACACCATATGCAACATGCAACCACATATCACGCTGCCAAGTTAGAGCAAGCACCTGCGATGCTAGTGTAGGGGAAATGCTGTAATCAACTACAGAGCTACGTTCACTATCTTCATCTAGCATTTCTATTTCTTGAGAATCATGTCGGGAGGCTGACGCTGCATTCTTTAAATGAGGAGTAGTCCCCTTGCCTGCCTGCCTCGTCATAAGTGATTGACGAGGGATACACAAGAACATTAGTTTGATGTAAGAACATGGTTAATACACACATGTACTAGTATGTACCAAAAACAGAAAGGCATGTCATATTCAAAGGTATAATGTGTAAGCTAAGCAGATGCAATTTAACCAAATTGGAAGCAATACAAGCTAGACATCCGACTGGAGTGGTGAGCATGATCATCTAGGACCTGAGAGCCTGGTGGGAGGCGGGCTGCTTCACCACCATCGCAGCTTTTTAGTTGGCTTCCAGGTGATGCCTATCTTTGCTGGGCTTGTCACTAGCTCGGCCAGTGCCCTGACTAGCTATTTGTCTTCTGGTGCTCACGGGATGGTGGTTCATGTAAAAAAATATCTTTCCTTATCTTACCGACTTCGGCCTTTCGAATACAAGCTAGACACCATATGGAACATGCAACCACATATGACACCACGAAGTTAAAGCAAGCACCTGGGATGGTGGTTCATTGCGAGCGAGGTCATCAACTCCAGAGCTACGTTTACCGTCTCCATCTGCTGACACTGCACCCTTTATAGCGTTGTAACGTGTCTTGCCTACCCGCACACGAAGCTGGAGCGACTTCTCTCTTTTCTTTTTGGCTTCTCTCATGGCAGCAGAGTCTGAAATACCCTTGCATAAAAACACAATAGTGAGAGTAAGCGTGAAGTGTGTGCAGAACTAGTGCACTGTAAAAGTAGCAGATAGCAGGTGGCTGAAAAATAAATGAGAGGAGACATATGATAGCTCTACAACATTGCATGGCAAACAAAATTAGATTCTACTCCGTATGATTTTGTAATATATGAGCACAGGAAATGCAGGCACTCCTCCAGCACACCACCACATGTGGTCATATCTAAGATAACAGTCGACTGAAAATAAATAGGTCAGTCGATTTTTTTAATGAACCGTCCGATCTATAAGGAACGGGCAGATGGCCTTCGTCTACCTCCCGCTAGTCACTGTTGACGATCTTTCTCGAACCGCCAGCGACCACCGGCCCAGACCCCTGCCTCTGCCGCCCCGCCCTCCCATCGACCTCACACCACCGCCGTGCTTGGCAGCGCCCCCAGGCCATCCCTTTAATCCCGGCCGACCTCCAGATCGGGCGCCAGTAGCTCTAGACCACACACGCCCCTAAGATAAACACCAAGGCGCTGCTTCCCTGGTGTAATAGGCGTACTAGCGCCTGTTACGCCGGGGAATGCTTCCGTTAATTGGGAATCAACTGGCCAGAAATTGAAATTCAGGGGGGCGACGGACCTCTAGCTAAGGTGAAATAGTATATGAGGAGAAACCTTGTGCATCGCGAGTTACTAGGAACATCTAGTATCAAGAAGAAGCGGTCAACTAGTGTCTTCTGTGGGATGAATACCGTGCAAGCAGAGACGTAAGATTTGCACGAATAAGAGAAGAGGAGTACCTTTTTCGGTTGCCGGTGTGGTCACCTCCACATGTCGCACCGATCTTCTTCTTTTTACTGGGGAAACCGATGTTCTGGAGTGTGCAGGCTTGGACGAACCCATGGCCAAATTGTTGACTGTGTTGCCGTGGCCGTATGTCGGCGGAGGGGAAGCAGATCCGAGGCGGCGAAGGACGGCGTAGCAGGAACAGCTCCGGTGTGGTGGAGGGTGGCGAAGTTGGAGCGGCAGCGGTGAGGCGCAGGATGGCGTGGTTGAACTGGCTCGGGTACGGATGGCTCGGCCTCGGCTTCAACTACTAGCCGTGGAAGGCGTTGCGGTTGAGGTTGCGGTGGACGACGACGTCGGGGTATCGGCTCCAGCGTGATGGAGGAGGGCGACGGTTGATGGGTGGGATGGGGTGGCGGACGGAGGACGCCGGGGTTTCGCGGCTGGTGGAGAGGTAGTTTTGGCGCCCACGGAGTACGAATGGGGAATCGGACGGGTGGGGGAACCATGTTTCGGTCTGGGACGCGCTTGTTTTTGGCTTTTTTGGACAGAAGATGGGACGCGCTTGTTTGAAATTTGGGGAAAGTACAAACTTTGCCCCCTCTTAAATTTCGGACCTACTGTGGGTCGGGGGTAGGATGGTAATCCCAGGTGTCCCAAATAGTGGGCGGGAGCGATTTCGGCCGCGCGCATGTGTTCTTAGGCGGCCATTATGTATGAATGTTTTTCGGATGCGGTTGTGTGGCGTCTAGATGAAGCTACAAACCTACCCCGGTTTAGACCGTTGGACGTCGGGCCGGTAGGTTTCACGGGTCGGAGTTACTAGAAAAGTAATTTCCTTGTACTACCAAACATTGGTTTCACGCGGTTTTGGGCTAGTAGAGGCTCTTTTGGCGCTTCGTTCGAAATTTTGAAACACAAGCATTCACGTTTAGAGTACTCTTGAACTATGAGGATTGACCTAAATAGACAACGTTATATTTGACCTTTTATGTTTGAAAACCTCATTAAATTATCCACTTCTTTTTGAAATTTTGACACTTGAAAATCCTATAACTACGATTATTTTGGAACGGAGGAGCTAAATTTGAATCTAATTTGTACACAACTACATATGCTGTTATGTACAAAATCAGAGCAAAGATTGGTGCCCCCATAATTTAGGTATGGTTTACAAATGCCATGATATCAAATTCAAATAATTGAATGGACTTCATGTTGAATTCGATTTTTTAAACCACCTTAAGTTGAATTCAAATGTATGCTAGTTCATAGGTAGCTATTTATAATGTCCATTGTGTAACTTTCGTATGTATAATGTGCTTTACACACACAACATGAACTATACTCACGTTTATATTCGATTGCTAAAGCGATGCATTGTCTGGAGTTCAAAATACTAACTATGTGGATCAATTGTGTCGAATAATAACATAGACATGCTCAAATTCGATAGAATCTAGATGTCTGATGGATCAATGACCGCTCCTTACGCGAATTGCAAATATCATGATCCCATCCTAATATTTGGATACAATTTATATCTTTAATCAATGTGTAGAGCAGTCTTTTATGTGTAGTTTCACTCTCCATCGGTGGTCTCTCACACATGCTCACACACTCTCTCCCGAGGTGTCTTTCTCGCACACATGCTCTAGATATAACCCTCCCTCCCTCTCGTAACCATTTACAACTGTTTTCACTAACCTTTATCACAAGCACTCTTCCTCTCGCAAACATACACACGCACAATCCTCATCGACCCTTTCTATATACATGGACCTGCCTACGTGCCTCATGTACACACATTATCTTTACGCCTGTCTCTCACGCATTGTCTCACACCTCTCTTCCTAATCGACGAGTATGATTCTAGCAGAGCATTCTGTAGGATGCCCCTTAAAGTTAGGTTGGATGAATAGTAATATCAGAGATAAAGGGGTTACCTTAGTCTGAGAACCTAGGGTTACAAATCCTAGCCGGCTTTGTCAGTGGACAGAGTCCTTCACAATTCTGCTATCTTTGTCTTGTACGACTAGTCATCCATGGGTCTTCCTAAATGCGTCACGGGCCGACCAATGTGGCGCAGGTCGGAACCGAACGAAGGGCCTCACCTCGACCCACCGGACCTCACGCGGTGACACACCCTCTGCCCCCACGTCTCATTATCTTCTCACACCCACACATACCAACACAAACACCACACACACAGAAAATTTCTCCTGGTGCCTCTATTCCCTCCCCCCTTACATATACACACTCAAGGGAATGGAATCTCTTGTCGTGACATCATATTCGTCTCTCTCTCTCTAGACCACTCTCATTTCTCGTGCTATCTCTCCCACGCCCCCCCATCGGCCCCTCTATCCATGCCTCTCTCGAATACGTAATACACACACATACCTCTCTAGGCCCCGCCAAATGCATCAACTACACATTCACACATGTTACATCATGTACCCCATTGATCTAAAAAGCCATCTCTTCACGTTTATTTCGCATACAACATTCCTTTTGAATAAAGTGTGGCCAAAAAATTATTTTAGAGTTTCTACATATATACAACATTACAAAGTTATATGGAGGAGTACGAACGCTAATTTGCATTGCGTGGTGCCCACAATGATATTTATTCCGCACTGTGAATTTGTATATTTTTATACTATATACAAAGTTAGTCATAATAAAGAGAAACGAAGAGCATCTCTCTCTCCATCGCATACCCCCCTTGTACGCCCCTTTCACGTATGCACACAAAACTATCTCCAGGTCCTCTAAAAGTAAGCCCCCAGAAAATTCACGCATGTTTCATCTTTCTCTCGGGATATATGCAATGACGATCATTATATTTGAAGCGAAAGCACGATACATACATTGGACTTCAGAATCCACTCATTACGTCACCATTTACGTTTAGTGGTTATTATACAGTCACGGGCTCACCGTACAACTCTGTATTTGCTCATGACATGACTAGTTGACCAGTTAAACGCTCCAGGTGGCACCTCTAGTGTTGCATCACATTATCTCACTACCATCGTGCCCACCTGTCGACTTGTATCTACTCTACATCTACACTCTTATAAAATACATAAAATAAACTCTTATAAAAAACAGAGTTGGTGATGATGGTGTGCCTGCCATCCTACAATATAGGCCGTCTGATTTATATCTGACGGATAGGAAAGAAACTATGGCAATTTTGCAAAAAGGTACCCACACACCTCTCCACATTTGCAAATAAGGCCTTCCCTCGTTCACCCTTTTCTCTCACAAGATAAACAAGTCATACAAAGGCATCTTGATGTTACGTGCAACGCACGGGCATCTTGCTAGTAAGAATGAAAACAAACGACAAAAAAATATTTGGACGGTGGTTCGAAGTCATGACCGCGGGCACAGCGGACAAGGTGGCCTTGTATTGGTATGCTGAGCCGTCTGTTTTAACACACAGGAGCTGGTGTGGTGATTATACACACACGCATGCATGCACACAAACTGCATCCACGCAACACTCACACAAACACATGCACCCACGCACGCACGCAACACTCACACGTACACACGCAGCCACGCACACACGCAACACTCACACACATGCACGCAACACTCACACGCACACACGCACGCATGCATGCACACACCAGTACACCACACGACCAACACACACTCTCACGCTCAAGTGCTCAACCTACACGTGCATGCGCACACATCAGGCCTTGACAGACACATAAACAACCCGGTGATTCCCGCACACGGGTTGGAGCCTTGTCGCGCCTGCGTAAATTGGTGTTTATCTGACCTTTTGCCTATGCGAACTGACAGGTGGGACCCACAAGGAATGTGGTCAATTTAACTAGTTAACATGGCGCCACGCAGACTATTTGGCCGGTCAACAGAGTGCAATCCGATGCTGAACTGTGAGCAAGTGACCGTATAATCACCGCAAAACGTATATAGTGACCGTAATCAGCTTATTCTGAAGTTCGGTGACCGTATTACGCTTTTCTCTCTGTAGGCCCTCCAAAACTACATCTCTACACGTTCTCGCATGTTACATCTAACAACTATGCAATACAACACTACTACTACACTCTAACACAATAAATCATATGTGTTTTTAGTTTTACTAGATATCATATTGTTACTTATAATTATTCAGTTTGCATACATTAAAATTGCCTTTGAAATGTATGGCCAGTATCATCTACTGCGCGGGAAAAATCCCACCCTTTCCTGTTTAATCGGGTTTGTATCGATGGATCGTGCGAAATAGCAAAACTATAGTACTATACAGTACTACAAGTGACAGTTCACTGGGCCGTCGTGTCGTCTACTCCTCCGTCGTAAGAGTGGAGCGCTCGCTTTCATAAATCTTCTAGTCCCTTTCGCCGACATGTGGGACATCAAGCTACCGGGTCCACGTGCCATACCGGAATACAGTGCAGAGCAGCCGGGGTGAAGCACCCCAGTCATGGCGCCGACGTAGTAATGAGCAATGAGGCGTCAAATCGCAAGCTGCACCTTTCCCGCAGTTAAGTTGGAGGGACGAAGCAACCATCATTTCACTCGTTGCTGAATCCGCTTCTCCCTCATCTTCTTCAACTTAACCACATGTTGTCGGAGTAATTGGCCACGGATACCCCGAAGACGGCGAGACAATAATTCAAGACATCGGGGCTAGCAAATCCCCTCAGTCCGACTGCCCGGCTGCTCCTGCCGGCTCCCCGTCCGACTGCTCTGCCAGCCGGCTGCCGACTGCAGCCCGACCCGACACCGACAAGACCCCGACGAGACGACCATACCGCGGACGAGACAGCTGTACCTCGACGCCATCATGTATAGTGTCACTTGTCCCCTGGCACTATTTATGAAGTGACCCAGGGGACAAGCATGACATGCACCATGCCTAGCCCATGCCACCACATAGCTTGGTTTGTAAGCTACCCAAGGTAGCTTACAACCAACGCCACCACCACCCATGCTAAGCTAGCCACACTATATATAGCAACCATCCATCCATCCTCACGGAGACGCATGCATACATGCCCAGGCACACCCATTCAGCCATGAGCATGGCCGGCCACTAGAACATGCCACATACATGCATATATGAAACCAGATGCCTGTGGCACTGCTTTCAGATACAGCTCCAGGAGCAACTCTGTACCAGATATACCAGATATACTCAGACATGCAGGAGTAGGGGTATTATCTCTCCGGAGAGCCCCGAACCTGGGTAAACTAGCGCGTGCTACTCGCATACCCGCTCCTGGGACTATCAGCGGCAGTCTTACCCTCACACTAAGCCCTTGTGGCATCTGTCGACTCGCAAGCCCCCCGTGAGAATACCACGACAGTTGGCGCCCACCGTGGGGCGGTACTACTACTATGCTACAACGCTGATGCTGGTTTCGCAGTCCGGGCGGGACCATCTTCGCCATCACTGCCGCGGTGTCGCGCCATCTCTCCGGTAGCGCTCGGGGGCTCGACTTCGACCCGCCCCCGGAGCGGCCGCGCGGGACGGCGCGTCCTCGTCGTCGGCCTCGCCGCCTTCGTCACCATCACAGTTCCAACGCCGATTGTCCGTCCGCGCACGCGCCGCGCGTGCGGTGCCTCGCTTCGATCGGCCGCATAGGTGCGCGCGCCGTGCCGCGTCGCTCGCGTCTGCTCCCCTCCGCGTTGTGCCTTGCTCCGGCCGAAGCGCGCGTTTGCCACTCCATATGTCATCTATGCAAGCAAGCTAGATACAAGTTAAACCATGGTCAAACCATTAGCCAAACACCACCTATGCATTAGTCAGACACTACATACACATGATTCAGTCGGATGCAAGTCGGACACTTGCTCATACACTTCCAAAATTCATGGCGCCGCTGCCTCGCTGTAGCTGCTCCCGCTGAGTCCTCGAGCTGCTTCACCCGCCTCCACCCCGAGACCAGCAGCGGCTGATCAACTGCTCCTCGACCGGTCCCCGCACGCGCGCCTCCGCCCGCTTCGGCCCAGCGCTCGCGACTGCGCCTCCGCCTCTGCCAGCGCGTCTGCACCGCGGTGTCCGACTCTCTTAGAGCGACGGTCCCCCACGTCGCCCCGCTCCTCCGCCTACGGCCGGCTGGCCGCGCCGCCCGGCGACGGGCCCCGTCGCCTCGCGCCGTCTCGCCGCCACTCAAGGCCGGCCCTGCATCGCCTCGCTC